>NC_092390.1:43581654-43884685 GCF_030028105.1 Mobula birostris
ATTTCGTATGTCGTGGAACTGGATAGTGGCTATCACATTGTGTGTTTGGGGTAACCTTGTGGAATCTACCGGTGTGTCGACCCTTGCCTGGGTGGTGGTTCCCTTGAAGAGGGTCCCCTTTGTGATAAGCTACTGTTGGTGATAATCCAATATCTGTGCATTTGTAATGCTACTGTGACAGTGAAATTTCCTTTCGGATCGATAAAGTATCTGCTTAATCTCTTCCAGCCCTTTAAACTCTGAGATAATTCGAGTCTCATGATCATCATGAATTTCTTCATATGTGAAGGCTTTCAGCTGCCAAACCCTTTACAACCGGAGTCCCATGCTAATTCTTGTTGCCTTCTCTACCTCTTTTCTTAGCTTTAAAATATTTCTTTCAAACCTTCCTCACACCCCCTCCCCACCCCGGCCAAGCATTTAGTCATCTGTCTGAGTGTCTCTTTCATGGCTTGATTCTTTTTTTTTGTTTGATAATAATTCTCTGAAGTGCCTGAGTTATTTTGTATGTGTTAAAGGTGATACATAAATGTCGCTAAGTCAAAAAGCTGAAGTGCATTGCTTAGTAGCTTGGAAAAGGAATACTCACTAGTTTCTCAAGGAAAAGTAGAGATGTGTCATCAGCACCCATAATCTTGGGAAAAATGAATGTAAATCAGTAGTTGCTAAAAGCATTATGGTGACACAATGGTTAAATTGCCAGTCCAACAATCAAGAGAGCAAAATTCAAATTCCACTGTGTAACCAAGGGGTTTAAATTTAGGTCATAATCCAGGTTTGTTCTAAATGAGTAATTATTGGTAACGAGCAGCAGAAATCTGCGGAATTAGCTCCCAACCCAACATTCTGGTTGACCCTTAAACGACCCTTGTGTAGCATTTAGTGTAAAAGCAATTAGGGTTCAGCAATAATATTGGTCATCCACAAACACACTCCAAATTGAAAACAATACCTTTAAAAAGATCCGCCATGAACCTGCTCAATAAAGGTGGAACGAAATTTGGTTATTAGTGATTTCTCCAACTCTGTCACCATGGCTTTAACAAAGATTAAATGAAAAATTATTATTTTCCACGGAGGTTAATCTCATGAATTGGAAAACAAATTTGAGGAAGTTCCTGGAGGAGCACATTCTGCACTCTGGCTGACCAAGAGCTAACAGTAATAAAATTATATTTTGCAATTATACATGTTACAAAAAATCTGCATATTTTCTTGTCAGATTTGAAAGTAGGAGCACACTTTAACTTTAGCCTATGTTTATAGTTGCACGTGATTGTAAGCAGCATTTATGAAATAAATAAACACTGGAGTTTTGTTAGCTACTTGCAGAGAACTGCCACTAAAGTAGACGAACTAATATCTTTTGTTTCATAAGTTCTCCTTCCCCTGTGGTATTTAATCCACCAGCTGCCAAACTTGTAATAAGCAACATGCTGAAAATGTAATGCATATGAAGAATTCATTTTATATAGCATAACAGCTCTTAGACTGACACTCACACAAAATTCTAACAGAGAGCTAAATAATCAAAATTGTCAGTCTTCCTCCTGACTGTTTCACTCAGAGTTTTTTGGAACCAAATCTGCTCCAGCCATTGAGGTTAGCAGTAAAGAAAGTGTAGAAAGTCCTTGAGGGAATGATCTATAAAATAACCACTTTGGATGGATCTTTGCATTTCAAAGATAAATTAAGGGTTTTGAAAAGTTTGAGTAACAAAAGAAGATGCAAAGTAAATGCAGGTACTCAATTTGCTAATTGAAGATAGGCTTTCGACAGGCTATACAATAGAGTCATAGTTGAGACACGCCCTATGACCCCTTACAACCATGACAACCATTTTGCCCATCTCCACCAATACCATTTCCCCACATTCTGACTGTAACTTTCTATATCTTGCCTTTTTCAGTGTCTCCGTAAATGCCTCTTAAACATAAGGATTGAATTTGATTCTACCACATAGTCTGGCAGTATATTCCAGATATCAACCCCTACAATCCTCTTTAAAACTTCTCACTTTAAAGCACTACCCCATTATTTTTGATACCCTTCCAACGGAATAAAAGATTTTGAATCTCCACCCTAATCTTACCTATCAGTTCCACCCTCTCTGCATTTCAGAGAAAACAGACCAGCTTTTTCAGTATCTCCCCATAGCTAAAATCCTTTCATTCCTTCAATGTCCTGGTAACTCTCTTCGGCAAACTCTCTAGTCAAATGGCATCCTTCCTCTTGTGTGGTTACCAGATCTTACAATTAAATTTTGAAAGCTGTCCAATGCAAGAGATATCCTAGTCTTTCAGATAATTTAACGATTTATTTGTTTATTCAGTTCTATCCATCATGGTTTTGATTTCCAATCAAATTGAAAGATATACAATGTTGAATGATTCATTAATATTTAGTCATAGAGCCATAGAGTGCTCAGCATAGGAGCAGGCCCTTCTGCCCTACCAGTCTATGCCAATCCGTAACTCTTCCTAGTCCTGCACCTGGACCATAGCCCTCCATAACCCTCTCATCCATTTACATATCCAAACTTCCCTTAAATGTTGCAATCGAACCCGCATCCAATACTGCCACTGGTAGATGGTTCCAAATTCACACCACCCTCTGAGTGAAGAGGTTGCCTCTTAGGTTCTCTTTAAATATTTCACCTTTCACCCTTAACCTATGACCTCTAGTTCTAGTCTCACACAACCTCGGTGGAAAGAAGCTCTTTGAATTTAACCTCCCCTCATTTCCCTGCACTCCAGGGAATAAAATACAAACCTATTCAACCTTTTCCTATAACTCATGTTCTCAAGTCCCAACAACATCCTTGCAAATCTTTACTGTACTATTTCAGTCTTACTGTGCGCAAGTGACCAAAACTGCACACGATATTCCAAATATGGCCTGACCAACATCTTATACTGCTTTAACATAACATCCCAACTCCTGTACTTATTACTTTGATTTATGAAGGCCAATGTGCTAAAAGCTCTGTTTATGATCCTACCACCTATAATACTACTTTCAAAGAATTATAGATCTGTATTCCAAAATTCCTTTTTTCTACTACACTCCTTAGGACCCCACCATTCACTGTGTAACTCCTACCCTGGTTTGTCCTCCCAAAGTGCAGTACTTCATATTAATCTGCATTACATCCACCTACTATTTTTCCCAGCTGGTTCAGATCCTGCTCCAAGCTTTGAGAGCCTTCCTTGCTGTCCACTACGTCCCCAATCTTGGTGCCACCTGCATATTTGCTGATCCAGTTTACCACATTATCAATCAAATCATTAAGAGAGATGAGAAAGAACAATAGACCCAGCACCGACTGTTGCAGCACATCACTAGTCACAGGCCTCCAGTCAGAAAGACAACCATCTCCACCACCCTCTAGTTTCTCCCACTTAGCCAATATTGAATCCAATTTACTACTTCATCCTGAATGCCAAGTGACTAAATGTTCTGGACCAGCCTCCAATGCAGGACTTTGTCAAAGGCCTTGCTAAAGTCCACGTAAGCTCCATCCACATCCAGTTCTTCATCAACTTTCCTGACCTCCATGAAAACTCTGGAAAATTGGTTAGACATTAATTAACATACACAAAGACATGTGGACTCTCCCTAATGAGGCTTTCTCAATTCAAATACTTACATATCCTGTTCCTTAGAACACTGTTCAATAATTAACCCACGACTGAAGTCAGGTTCATCAGCCTATAATTTCACAGCTTATTTTTAGAGCCTTTCTTAAAGAACGGAACAACATTAGTTATCCTGCAGTCCTCTGGTAGTGCACCAAAGGTTAATGGCATTTTAAATACTTCTGCCAGGTCCCATGCAATTTGTCCAACAATTATTTACATCTCAATGGTAATTGTTTATCTATTGCTTTAGATCCTTTAATATATAAAACAACAAGAGACTCTGGTTCCTTTCAGTAACTGCAATAATTAATAATAAATATCCATGAAAGCATATAAGTACTGAAACTCATAGTTTATTCAAAAGGTGGAATAAACAACGTCCCATTAAGAAAGTACATTCCTGATAATATGATTTTTAAAAATTCTGATACTGCTTTATAGCTTTGATATCAAATTTCACTGTTCCACATTTAAGCCCATTGTGAAGATGCAACAGCACATTGATATGGTCTAACATTTACAGTGTTGCAAAAATTACAGAAGGGTTTCACAGGTTGAGACCAGACTGAAGAAAGAATTTCTGGGTGGAGAAACAATTCCTAACTTCAGGGATTGAGGCCACACATTGATAAAAAAAAAATAGGAAGAAAGTGATGGTAGTGGGGGAGGGAAGAGGTAGTGGTGGGAGGTAGAAGAAGCTGGGGCAAGGTTCTTTAAATCTGGGCCTGCTTTCATTAAATTTGTATCCTGCAGGGACTTGTATTTCTTCAATAGTCATGTGTAAAAAAAAAATCTGTATTCCAAAATCTGGTTCACTGAGCACCAGCAACCAAACTGTGAATGCAATCCATTGTAATGTGAACTCTTCCACTTTTATTTCCCCTTACTTGCATGTGCAAATAAATCAATGAGCTTTTCAGGTGTAGGCTCTAGATATTAATGTTGTTTCTTTTGCAATATGGCCAGCGGCAAACCTTCATTTTGAAATGTGCATCATACTGGGAGCTTGGATGCCTTGTTAACAGTAAACAGTACTCCATGGCCACAGATATGGACAAGATGAGTTTTTTTAAAATCATGTCAGTTTCACAAAGACCAGAGAATAAGTTAGGACAAAATTGAGGAAGCAAAAATAAAAGAACATTCATTTGATTAGCTCCAGTTAAATGTTTTGCATGGATATAGTCAGGGGGCCGAGACTACCACTGAGTTTCTGAGGTGCAGCAATCAAGGTTGGTTTGGCCGCACATATTCTACAACAAGGGAGAACTGCCCAACACAGGCTCTACTTGGTATTGAATAGGTTCCAGTTTGAAGATGTCCATAACTCAATTTTGTCTCAAATAGCCTCTGACAACCAAATCCAGCTCTCGGCCTTCATGTGTGGCTTAGCTGCTAAGCCCAGTAGAACTGTTTCTACTGAGTGGAGGAAGGGCAAAGGCGAGTTAGTGGTGCCTTGAAACCAGTCACTTTGAGCCCATGAGGCTCGTCAGCCACGGTGGGCAGCTCATCTGTTATTTATTTATTGAGGAATAGGCCCTTCCAGTCCTGTGAGCCACGCTGCCCAGCAATCCCCCGATTTAATCCTAGCCTAATCATGGGAAATTTTACAATGACCAATTAACCTATCAACCTGTCCGTCTTTGGACTGTGGGAGGAAACTGGAGCACCTGGAGGAAACCTACGTGGTCACGGGAAGAATGTACAAACTTCTTACAGGGAGTGAAGGGAATTGAACCTGGGTCGCACATACTGTAAGGTGCTGTGCCAACCACTAAGCTACCGTGCTGCCTGAGAAGGAAAGCTGTGATCTCAAACCTCCGCTTCCTCTCACCTGCAACCACTCATTGTGAAGGCTTCAGGAGTAAACTGCAAGGAAAAAATCTGGAGCTGGAGTCCCTAAGGCAGTCCTACGTTGAGTTGAACGCTGAGTGGCAACCCCTGCGACATCGCTGGTGCCAAACTGTATCAGTCTCTGCGTTTCCTTTGCCTGCTGCATGGGCAACACCTTCCCCTCCATATTGCACTGTCCTGCAGTGTGTACTGGCATGATTATCACGTAGACAGCTGGGACTCAACATCCATGACCGATCCTGACCAATGGAGGGGTCTCACCTGCTTTAGTATTTTAACATTTACTATTCTGCCTGGAGACTCATTTCACAGTCATTCTGCTTTATTTTCAGGAACATCTAAATATCTAGCTGCCATGTTATTATAGTGCTCCAGCCTAACATTCTTCCTCCAGGGTAAGCTTCTTTGCTGTCGTGAATGATTTTTAACTATAAAAAGGAGAGCCATAAATGTTAGAGGCTCGTGTCAGAGATGCAATCAACCAGGTGTCTAGGTAATAAGAAACATATTGTAATAACATACCATCTAAGCCATGTAGTTTTGTGAATACAACTGAAAGTAGAGAAGTGAAAGAAGGAATACATCTGGAATTAAACAAGGTAGAGTGTAAAGGAACCTTAATTACTTTCTGTATATAACCCAACATCTTGCTGGAATACAGCACATGGCAACGTCAACACACTTACAACCCAGAAACATGTCAGAAAATAAGATTTTGACAAGAGTTTTAAATTGCTAGAATTTGCTGGTTAGTTTATGCTGCCGTTCCACTGTTTTCCTCATTCTCAGTCTTCCAGTTCCATCATGGGCAATACCTTCCTGTTATTGAGGACATCTTCAAGAGATGCTACCTCAAGAAACTAGCATTCATCATTGAAAATTCTGACCATCCAGGATGTGCCCTGTTGGCATTACTATCATTGGGGAGGAGTTACAGGAGCCTGAAGACCCACACTCAATGTTTTAAGAATGTTTTTTTCCCGTCCATCAGATTTCTGAATGGTCCATTAACCCAAGAACACTATCCTGTTATTTGTCTTTTGCACTATTTATTTTTGCAGTTCATAGTAATTATGTCTTGCACTGTACTGCTGCCGCAAAACAACAAATTTCATGACATATGTTAATGATAATAAACGTGATTCTGATTCAGAACCTGTTGAATTTATACTCTTGGCTCCATTTACAACAGTCACAAACTGTTGAGGTTGGCACCGAAACTAAAGATGTTTTTGATGGTATGAAAATTGCTATTACAATGTTTGCCTTGTTGGCTCAAAAAAGCAGTCTTTTTGACAGTGGCTTGAGACTATGAAGCATGCAGGGTAAATTCTCCACCCACTCAATTCTATTGAAATTCATTCAGTTGAAATCAATCATTTTGTGATGTAAAGGGGATCCTCTCTGCCACCTATTCCCAATGTGAACAATGAGAAGATTTATCCCTTTATTTTAAATAGTTGGAGCTGCACTCTTAGGACAAAAACTTCATGATGTGTTTCTGTCATAACTAATGTCAAACTGAGTGCTGCCAATTTAAAAATCAAAAATATCACAGTATTTTACAGTGCGATTTTCTCTCTCTCTCTCGCTCCCCATTTACTGACTGAATCTTCTGAAGTCTCTCCATTCTCACATCACTCACACTAATTTCACGAGCAATTCCAATGCTAAATGGGATTGTAATGCTCTTTATTCTTGCTCAGTTATTCTTTGCAACCCGCCATGTATTCCCTTAACTGCCATTGTTCAACTTAGAACACTAAATGTCCTTGTCTGAGTATCTACTTTGTTAAATATCCATCCACAAATGTGCTATTGCCTTCCACCTCTCGAAATGGCTTAATCACTGCACTACTTGCTCTGATTCATCAAAAAGGTGAACTCCATTGTTTATTTTTACTTTGCTTAGCCTTTCCATGGTTTATGACAGATTTAAATTCACTGCTTCCTACTTCAGAAGCAGTTGTGGTCACTATATCATAGGAAAGATAGAATTACGCTTGAGTGGATGTGAAGGACATTCACCAGAACGTTGGCTGCGATGGAGCAGTTCAGTTACGAGGAGAGACTGGACAGGATAGGTATGGTTTCCCCTGCAGTGGAGGAGACTAAGAAGGGGCTTGATTAAAGTATATAAAATTATGAGTTGTATAGATAGGATCGACTGCAGGAAACCCCTGCTTAACAGAGACAGATAAAACTAGAGGGTATAGATTTAGGATGATGGGAACAATATTTAGAGAGAATTTGTGGGAAACTTTTTCACCTAGAGAGTGGCATGTACCTAGAATATACTGCCTGAGAGAGTGGTGGCAACAGAGATGGCAACAGCATTTTAGAAGAGTTAAGATGAGCACTTGAATTGCCTAGATGTAGAAGGCTTGATTGGAGTGATTAATACACTGAGCAGAATGGCCCATTTTCATGCTGTATGACTCTTTGACCAAGTTCTTGCTAGTAATTTGCTGGTCTGGCAATGCACTCTCTTCATTTCATTCTTATCGCATTGCCTCCACAACAGACACTGCTATATACACTAATATTCTCATGAATCCCCACGGTGTATTCCATGCTTCCATCTTCGGTGCTATCTTTTGCTGAATCTTCAGAACTCTCTCCATCCTCACATCCCTGACACTAATTTCACATGAACATACTGTATCTTGATTCACTAGATGTCCCTCTGCAATCCCAATGCCTTTTTAATATTAAGCAATGAATGGGTCAAAACGTACCGCATCTCAACAATTTTTGGCTCTGCCCATATCTTCCATACTTCAGTCATTGATTCTATCTCTCTTCCGAGAGGAAACTCCACCTGATGATGCACATCTTCATGAGTCTGTTTATGCCTGCAACAGCTTTACTAAATCCTCCTCACTAATCCCAATCCAACCAAAACAGTATTCAGAATTTTGTCTGCCTCATCCAATTTGGCACTTCCCTTTCGTTTTGATAAACTCCCCCCCCCCCTTAGTATACTTTCAAAATCATTGTTCTCATGTTCAACGTGCTCCAAAACAGACCTCCAGGTAGTACATTCTGTTTTTTTGGGCAGAACGTCCCGCCATTATCCAGTCATTAGATTCAGAACGTTCATCCATATTGTGCCATGACAGTTTTCAAACAATCCACCTATCATAACTTTCTCTAACTTGCAAATTATGGCATTGACAATGAAGATTTCTGTTAACATTAAACTGTAGTCATCATAACCTCTTTTATTGTGTTCACCATTAGCTCTTAGTAAATTTAAATGTATTTCAATTACTCAATCTGGCATAAGTACAGTGTGAGCATGTGTGTGAATGTGAGTGCATTTGGTTGGTTATTTGTATACACAAACATATATATGGTTTACTGCCAAAACCTGGTAATATTGTTCAAGAAACAGCTTATAAATAATGTAAGCACTACAATCCATACATGTTATCCCACATAGTGATGAAACTAAATCTTAATTCTTCTTGAAACTTAGTATAAAATTTCACAGAATCATATATATATATATATATAATATATTTATTGTGTTCTTTGTATTATTGTGTTTTTTACTGTATCAGATCCAGAGTAGTAATTTTTTCATTCTTCTTTATAATTTTGTACTGGAAATGACATTAAACAATCTTGAAATTTGTATGTATGTCACCTGTATCTTCAGCTTGCATTCTTCACCTCATAAGCTACATATTTGTAATGATCTAAAAATGTGATCATTTAATTATTTTTAAATGATCCATCTTCAAAACATTATGCTTTGTCACTGATCAGTACACAACTCTCAAAAGTCAAAATATTATTCATATAAATTTGGGGGACTTCAATGCAATTTCATTTTATAACTTCACAAAATCATGGAAGCAAAGTGCATGACTGAAATTCAGCTGACATACTGGTACTGAGCAAGTCTTTGCCTGTAGTGTTAGAAGGAAACATTATATGATAACATTTTAATTTAACAAAAAAATGTACAGACAGTCCCCAGGACGATACTTTCCTCTTCTGATCTTATACTTGATATTGTTCTCTTCACAGCAATTTTTCCTGCTTTATTTCTGTTACCTTTTATTGTTTCATTATATTAATTTCAGTGCTGTTGCTATGGATACAGAATCATAAAACAATTAAAATATGCCAGGAGGGGAAAAAGGGGGTAGGGTTGGGAATTAACATGGAAAATACATAAGGAACAAATAGAATCTATGGCCTCTTCTGCGACCTGTTAGCTTTTTTCTCGGCCTGTACTGTAGATTAGTTGTGCAGTGTTGTGCTGTCGGTGCAGGCAGCTATGGTGCTGCTATTCAGCTTTCCTGGAATTCAGCATTTTTAATAGTATACCAGCCATCCTAGGTATCAATTCTTATTCAGCACTTTGTGCAGTCGTATGTCAACTACAATTAGCCTACTGCCTACTAACTGCTAGCTTTGACGTGTTTTGTTCGACACCCTTCAATGAACATTAATAATAACTTAAGGCTTATAATTACATCTCTATGAAGGCCTTTCTACAAAAGAGCATTATAGTGGCAGTGCAGTAATCCTACTCTTTTAACATTTGATAGCATTATTACATAGACCCAATGCTTGCTAGATTGCAAGACCATCCACAGACTCTTTAACTTCCACAATCCACCCTCCCCCCTCCATCTCATCCCTGAGCCAGGCACCTACCATCTTCTTTGACTAAAGTTAACAATTAAAGAGAATCTAGCTGGTTTTCACAGTGCGCACAAAACTACCACACGGTGCACTAACACATTTCAGCGCACACCTCATTGTACCTGTCTAGTCATAAAATAAAATGGCTTTTTTGTTAGCGTCAATAAATTTTATAAATGATCTCTGCAGAATTAACCAAAAACAAGAGCAGAGCACAATGCAAAGTCCAAAATGAAATGCAAACAATAAATATCCTTTCAAAGTAGAATTAGGAAGTAAATCACTAATAATATCTTAATTGAAAATAGATGGATGACTATATTGCAATGAACCATGACAGTTTTTTGTGATCTCCCAAATTACAGATGTCCCACAAGCAAAAACTACTGTCTGCATTTTAAACAGTGAACAGACTTGAGGCCTTTTCCATCATTTAGGAGACTGACTTTAGTGAGATTAAATTAAATTTATAGCTGCATTGAAATAGTACCTTCCTTGTCAATCAGATTTTAAATGTTACTAAGCAAGAGCCCCTGTACAGCTGTGCCATTATAAACATGCAAATTTAACAGATACTGAAACAGTTTAATTGATAAAGCTGAAGAACATCTGTCAAATGTAATACCTGTTAAGCAATCACATTTTTTTTAAAATAGCTCCAGCGTTTTTCTTCATTATGATATTAATATTAAATAGGCCTAATTTCTCTTTGGCTTTCCTTCAAGACACTGCAGCTTATTTTATCCCGATGCAACCAAGCAACACAGGACATTATATCTATAACGTAGCTTGTAGCATGTAAGGTGAAATATCTCCAGACGGAAAATTACTAACCTTAAAATACATGTTCCAAAGTGCAAAGCACAGACTGCTGTGTATGGTAGTGCTCTAACATTGAGGAGGTGCCTTTTGCTATCTGCATCACCAATTATCCTCCCAAACTGTTTTTTTTCACAAATTCATTTAAAGGTATTTTGGCACACAGGCAGGACAGCATTATCCAAGCAGTGTGGATCTGTCTGGATGTTCTAGAATTTAATTCAGGCCCTCAGTCCCTCCAATAAAAGGAAATGCTGGAGTATCAATGATTCATCAAAAAGCACTCTTTGCATCATTTGAAATGAATCAAACGAGATATCTCCTTACCATGTGCACAGCCCCCAAGTGAAGAATCAGGCCAGTAAAGAGGGAATGAGGACGTATTTCACACACGAGCTGCAGCTTCTCAGCGATTCACTCTGAGCCTTGCTCCCTCCTGGGAGAATGAGCTCATTCCAAGCCGCCAACAGCCGCCCCTCAGCCATTGCAGTGTCACTGCAGAATGTATATCGAGTGCAGGCACGTCATTAAAGGAGATCAGTTATAAAGCTTACCAGTACCATCCCTCCCCTAATTTATAGTCTGAATGGGTTATCTCTTATTAGTCTGTCACTAGACAAAAAAACCTAAGCAAACACCTGTAATAAATTGAAGCAGGGAATTTAAAGCCAGACAGAAATTACCCTTCAATATTAAGGCATTTTATCTACTTGGAAACACAGTGAAAAATACTAAAGGGTTACTTTTTCATTCACATAATATTATCTTATTTGAGGTAGGATAATACAAAAACACAATAGCAGAATGTTGCAGTGTGCAGCAGTGACTGGCTGCATTCATTTTCAGAAAAGGTACAGCACATTTATCACATTTAGCATGACTTCTAGATGCTTACATACATAATCCTGTAGGATAGGGGTTCAGACAGGTCATCTGTGGTATCAGTGTAATTACAAACGTTCACTATGTAATTATTTAATTAAGTGAAAATTGCACAAATTGCTTTCAAAGTGATATAAATTGCAATTGCATTGGGGAGGCACTGTCATGAACTTTATTGTTACGCTGAAATGATTCCTAAAAACAAATCTTCAATTTCTAACTTGGCAAAATAAAGCTATTACATCTATATGCATCATAGATGTAATAGAAAAAAACATAATTTTATATATTTGCGGACTAATATTGTCAGGTGGTAACCAGCATGAATTTTTTATTCATACCTGATCCAACAGTATCTGATTACACAAACAGACATTAACCGAAAGTACATTGGTGGTATCAAGTTGCAACAACATTATAATTGAAAATGCATAGATTTAAATCTAGTGATCAGTGGGATTCTTGGCTTTCAGTTTACAATACTTTATGTATATCGTACACAGACAGACAGACAGACACACACACACACACACACACACACACACACTCACACTCACACTCACTCTCTCTTTCTCTCTTTGGTTGTCCATCGAAATCCGATGATGACGTCCACTCCTTTAATGGTGAGATCTTTGATGACCATACGGTCCTTTCCTGAACCCACAAGCTCTATTGCAGGTGGGACATGTATATGTGGTAGTGGTGGCAACCATGGCTGCATTTCTCCTGGCTCTCTTCTGCTGTCTTCTGGTTGTTCTTTCCATCTCCAGAATACGAACCCCGTCCCTACACAGCTGTCGCCAAGTGGTACGGTCAGCAGCAACATCCTCCAGGTCCTCGGGTCTGATCTTGCACTTCCTTAAAGCATTCTTCATCTGATCCTTATAGCGCTTCTTCAGCCCTCCAGCTGAGCGTCAACCATGCTGTAGCTGGCCGGATAACACTCTGCGGGGTAGCCGACATGGGGGCATCCTTATCACCTGCCCCAGCCACTGCAGCTGACGCTGGGTGATCATGGCCTCAATACTCCTGCAGCTGGTCTTTACAAGTATTTCAGTGTGAGGCACCGCTCACGCCAGGTAATTCCCAGGATGCGCTGGAGGCAGCTTATGTGGAAGCGCTCCAAGGACTTGATGTGACGGCTGTAGGTTACCCAAGCTTCACAGCTATAAAAGAGGGTGGTGACACAGACCGCTTGGTATATGGTGACCTTTGTGGATTGACGAAGGCTCCTGTTCTGAAAGACTCTACGCCGAAGTCTCCCAAAGGCAGCTGATGCCTGTTTAATGCGGCTCTAGATGTCGTTGTCAATGCCGCTATCCTCAGAGAGAATGATCCCCAGATATTTGAAAGATGGCACTACTGACAGCTTTACATCACCAACAATGAAGGCAGGTAGAGTGGGTGGGACACTGGTGGGACACTTCTGTCTTGGTGGTATTGACAGTCAGCCCCATCCTGCTGTACGATCTCACCGCCACAGCAAGGACAGTCTGAAGATCTTCCGGAGTATGGGCCACAGAGCACAGTCGTCTGCATACTGCAGCTCCAGGACCCGCTCTCTACGAAGTTTGGTGGTTGCGTGGAGTCTCCTGATGTCAAAGAGGTTACCATCTAATCTGATGTCCACTGCCACACCGCTTCTGTCTCGTTGTGGAGAAGCTTAGTAGCTCACAAGAGGAAGATGCTAAAGAGCACTGGTGCTAGTACACACTCCTGCCTCACCCCTGTGCGTGCAGGGAAGGGATCGGACTCTTATCCTCCTATGATCACCCGAGCCGTCATCCCATAGTGGAACTGGCGGAGGATGTTAACAAATTTATTGGGACAGCCAAACCTGAGGAGGACATCCCATCAAAGCTCTCTTTGTACAGTGTTGAATGCTTTGGAGAGGTCGACAAAGGCCATAAACAGGTCCGGATGCTGCTCCCGGCACTTTTCCTGAAGCTGCCGGGCTGTGAAGATCATGTCGATCGTACTCCTGTTCTTCCTAAATCCACACTGCGATTCAGGCAGCATTGACTTGGTGATGTTGCTGATGAGTCTCTGAAGCATCACCTGAGCCAGGACCTTTCCAGCAACAGAAAGGAGTGATATACCCCTACTATTGCCGCAAATGGCCTTGTCACCCTTGTTCTTATAAATAACAATGATGCTTGCATTTCTCCATTGCTGTGTGATGTTCTCATCAGTCCATGCCTTGGTAATGTGCTGGTAGAGGGTACGCATGCACATGTACCCTCCGTTCTTCAGTAACCCAACAGGGATATCATCAGTGCCAGGGGACTTGTTGCTCTTAAGGGAATGGACAGCTGATAGAATCTCCTGGAAGGTTGGTGGTAGACTGAGGTCGTGGATAGGAGGAAGTTCAGTCAGTTCTTCCAGGAGGGTGGGGTCTGCGTCAGAGTCCTGATTAGCAGGGTGTTAAAATGCTCAGCCCACTTCAGCAGAATGGTATTCTGATTCTTCAGAAGTGTTAGACCATCTGCTGTTTTCAGGGGGGTAATGCATCGACTTATTCGGCCGTAGGTGGTTTTGACAGCATTGTAAAAATTATGCATGTCATTATTATCGGCAAAGGACTGGATTTCATGTGCCTTTTCAGTCTACCACTCATTTTGTATGGCCCGTATTGCCTTTTGCACTTTCCTCTGAGCTGCCTGCCAGTGCTGCCTGATGCTGGTGGATGAAGGATTGTCTAAAGTTGCCTGGTGTGCTTTGTGCCTGTCCTTAAGCAAGTTGTGGATGGTGTCTGAGTTGTCATCAAACCAGTCTTGGTGGTTCCTGCTCTTATGGCCGATGGATTGGGCTGCTGCCTCATAAAGGGCAGAGCTGATATAGGTCCGCTGTTGTTCCATGGTATTTTCTGAGCTCAGAGAAGATTCCAGCTCCCTTAGTTTCTCAGCTAGGATGCATCGAAACTCACTTCTTGCTTCCGTGTTTCTCAGGCGGTTGTAACTTAGCCGCTTTTTATTGGGTTTTTGCAGCCGCAAGGGGGAGGCACTTTCATATGGAGCTTGGCCACAATCATACGGTGGTCAGTCCAGCACTCTGCATCTCTCGTGGCATGGGTGATAAGAACATCCTTGATGTCACTATGTCTCACAATGATGAAGTCGATCGTGTGCCAATGTTTAGAGAGAGGGTGCATCCACGAGGTCTTATATTTTGCCTTCTGCTGGAAGATGGCGTCGGTTATGGTAAGGTTATGCTCTGAGCAAAGAGTAAGTAGTCTCATGCAATTTGCATTCACCATGCCAATACCATGTCTACCTAGCACTCCACTCCATATCCAGTTGTTCTGTCCCACCCTAGCACTGAAGTCCCCAAGCAAAAGGATCTTATCATTCTTAGGGACGTGGCAAAGAGCTTCATCCAATGTCTGATAAAAGCATTTCTTGGCCTCATTCTCAGATGGCAAAGTTGGTGCATAAGCACTGAGAAGCGTGGCATAACGTTTCTTTGCCAGGGAGATACGGAGGGTCATTAGTCCTTCATTAATGCCAACAGGTGTTTCTGTGAGACTTGGTAGAAAGGTGTTCTTGATGGCCAATCCTACTTCGTGGCGATGTTCTCCACCTGGGGGAAAACCTTTCCAGAAGAAGGTGTAACCCATCCCTTCCTCTGTTAAATAGCCTTCATCCAGGAGCCTGGTCTCACTCAGGGCAGCAATGTCGATGTTGTAGTGCCTCAGCTCAGACACGATCAAGGCTGTTCTCCAGTGAGGTCTGTCAGAGATGCCATATGAGTCCAGGAGAGTCCTTACATTCCACGTTGCCAGTTTTAGGTTGTATTGTATCTTATTTCGACCGCAGTAGTGGAATAACCCCATAGGCACGATAACCTATCCAGGTGAGTGATTGAACGGGCAATTTTTAGGCCACCTTTTCTAGGCCTTTCCCCAATTGGGGTGAGCATTGTGGTCCCTAAATAGGGCTGCTCAGTCACACAGGGGTCTGCCGAAAACAGCTGCCACTCAGTCCCAGCTGCTAGCGACCAAATACTCTGTGCCGCTGCCGTGCTGTGTTCTGACTAGGAGCTCCCAGTCCATTCGTACCTGCTCCCTTTGCCTGATGCCCCATTGCCCTCAGACTTCAACCATATGTAAGGTCCAGATATTGTTCACCGTGGTCAAAGGTGGAGACCTGCGCAAGGAAGATTTTAAAGTGCCATGGGGGTGTGCCATCCCCGGTAGCACTATCTTCACCATGATGAGGTAAATCCCGGTTTGCAAGGGTATTCCCAGGACAACCGGTCCCACATCTTGGCTGCAGGAGGCTGCCGGGTCCTTGGTCTGTTAAGGCCCGCCTATTGCGCGCCGCCAGCACATTGTTTTTCTGTCAGGGTGTGCTCCCTTAGCCTTGTCTCAACAGACTTACCACAAGGCAGTGGGGCTATTTGCCCATAGCTGGGACAGTGGTTGATGGGTGCCGGGGCATGTCCACACATTGGTGGCCTGCATGCCACGTCTCTGGGGCCCACTGCTGCTCTGAGATCCCCTATAGTTTAGCCTGGGACCGTAGGATACCCAGTTTCCGTGTATGGCCCCGAGGAGGCACTGCAGGAATCTTGGTGGTGGAGAGGCTCTGTACTGGCAGGAGGAGGCTTACACACTCGGCTCCTCTTTTCACCCTTTGTTAAGAAGGCTAGCCAGCGGCAATAGCTGTAAGCAGAGAGTAGCAAGCGGAGAGCAGTATGCGGCATACAGCATGCAGCATGCACTAACTATATGCACTACTACACTACTGCACTGGACGCTTCACGCGCACCCTGTGAGCAAATACTCCCATTCACACACAAACACACATACATACATACACATGCACACACACACACACACACACACACACACACACACACACACACACACACGTGTGTTAGACAACAAGAATTGAACCCATCCTGGTAATGATTTGCCCAGTCTCAAATTAAACAAGCATTACAAGACAAAATAATTTAGATTCAGATGAAGAACAAATTGATTTTATACTCCTTTGCCTGCCTTCAGAAATTGGACTCTATTTTATCTTGACTGCCTCTATAATACCTGGGTTACACTTTGGAGAATGATCTGCCAGTAATTGCAATGAACTTTGCTATTGGCTGGGAAGAAATCAATTGCTTCTTAATAAATAAAAACATTCTTAATGCAGATTCGGGACATAACTGCATTATATCTCTTAACTTTCAGAAGCATTTTGAAGATCATGAATAAAAGCCAGCAAGTGGTTCTTTAATGCTAATATCCAAAATTACTATGGCTTTATAAAGATTAAAGGAAGCCATATCAGTACCATATAGAAGTATCTTTTGCGTCAGTTCCGGTGACATCATCGTTCAGAATGGCAGCTTAAGTCAACAGCTCCTCCGGATAAATGCATATTTTGCCCCATTAATCCATCAAGTATAAGATCTTTCCAAAATATCTGAATTGATAAGGGGGGCAAGAATGGGGAGAAAGAATGGAGATTTAAAAAGCACTACTGCGGAGCCTATGGAAGAGAGAGGTACAGCACACGGCTCCCCTACAAGTGTGCGTGGTGGCGAAGCTGACGATGGGCCTTGTGCAGGTGAAGCGGTAAATATGATAAGGATTCTGGAAGAGATAAGGGAAGTCCAAAAAGTTATAAAGCAGCAACTCAATGATGTAAAGTCGGAGCTTGCCAACGTCAATCAGAAAATAGCGGTGGCAGAGACTCGAATTGAGAAGGTGGAAGATCGCGTGCAAAACGTGAAACGCATACTAATTAAGACAATAAAAATATTAAATCAACCGGAAAGTAAATTGCTTGACCAGGAGGGAAGATCACGATGGAAAAATATTAGGATTCATAATGTTCCCAAAGGAGCGGAGGGATTATCGATGGTGGACTTTATAGACAAGCTGCTGCAGGAAGCACTGGAGATCCCCCAGACTATGGAAATTTAAACTGAGATGGCACATCGTTCGCTCGTCTAGCAGCCTCCCGGAGACAGACAAAGTAAACCGCGCTCAATAATACTTAAATTCCTTCGATTCAAGAGCAATGCGGAGATTGTACGAAGGGCCTGGGGTAAGAAGAAGAGGGTTTTTTGGAACAGGAAGTTAATATACTTCGATCATGATTACCCCCTGGCGGTCCTACAGAAACGGAAGGAATATTCTGAAGCGAAACGAATATTAAAGCAAGAAAAGATTAAATTCCAAACTCCATTCCCTGCTAAACTGAGGGTATTTTACCAAGAAGGGATGCGACTGTACCAGAAGGTGGAGGAGGTGACTACAGACATGAACAACAGAGGACTGTCCATTAGCGTGGTCAAACCAAGGGAAAGTCTGGCTGAGCAGTTGTCCCGAGCTGCTTGGGAAATAGTAAGAGAACCTAGAAAGCAGGGGACAGGAGCAGGACGAGAGAAGGATATTAGGAAGAGACTGTCAGTTCTCCGAGGGCAGCCCTCACCTCCTCCAGAACAGCCATAAAGTTTGGCTAACTTTAAAAGAGCTGATAAACTAAACTGAAGCAAAAATTGATGGTGATATACCTATTTCGAGAAATATGTGTTATAATCTGGATTTTATATTACTCAATTTTTTAAAATTCATTTATTCATTCCTTTTTTCCCACCTAAATGAGAATATATACATGGGAGGAATACACAGGGAAACCATTTCTGTGTAATGGACGTAGTTTTTTTAACTTACTTTTATAGCTACTGCAGCGGGGCCCTCAACCCACAGGTAGGAGGGGCTATCCCCCATGGCTAGACTTTTCTTCTAGCCCAACCCAGGGTCATCTAGAGACCCCAGCCTTGGAATCACACCTTCGTTACCTTTTTTTTATTATTCGTGTTTCTTGGCTCTTATTAAGTTATGTTCTGCAAATTTCAATGATATACTAACAGATAAATACACATGGCTAAGGACAAAGTAAAATTCATTTCTTTTAATGACAATGGGCTGTTGAATCCAGTCAAGCACAGTAAAATTCTATCAAAAATGAAAAAAGAACAAGCCCATGTAGTATATTTACAGGAAACTCACTTAAGTGATAATGAACATGGAAAATTAAAGAGGATGGGCTTCACTAATTTGTTTTTCTCCTCATATAAATCAGGACATAGAAGAGGAGTTTCTATTCTCATCTCAAGTAAGCTAAATTTTGAAAAAGTATTCAAAATGGGAGATGAGGCGGGCAGATATATTCTGGTAAGGGCGAATGTAGATGGAAATCCAGTTACTTTATTGAATATATACGCACCCCCAGGAAGTGATATTAGTTTCTTCCAGAAAATTACTAATATTATAGTAACGGAAACAGAAGGTCTCTTGATATGTGGGGGAGACTTAAATTTACAATTACAACCAAAGTTAAACTCTTCCAATAGAAAAACTTATGAAACAAAGTCCTTACATAAGAAAGTTAACGCTCTTTTTGAGGATATTGGTCTAATTGATATATGGAGGGACCTTTTCCCCGACAGAAAGGATTACACTCATTATTCTGCCCACCATTCCGTATATACAAGAATAGACTATTTTATAACATTTGGAAAAGATAGAGACAAAAAAATCACCTGTGGAATTGGGACAATAGATGTAAGTGACCATGCACCTATATATTTATCTGTTGATTTTGACCTACAACCAAAGAATACTATTTGGAAACTAAATTCAAGTCTACTCAATGATCCCTGCTAGGATTAAAATCAGTGGATATTTACCCTAGAAAGGGGCATGAGACAGGGTTGTGCATGGTCACCGCTACTCTTCACATTATATCTGGAACCATTAGCTCAATACATCAGATAAAATGAAGATATCAGGGGAATTACTATTAAAGGAACAGAGCATAAATTGGCCTGTTACACGGATGACATTTTGGTCTATCTAGGGCAACCAACATACTCTTTACCTAAATTGATGCAATCCTTTGAACAATATGGCCAATTATCAGGATACAAGATCAACATAGATAAAACCCGACTACTTTCATATAACTATAGCCCACCAAGAGAAATTGAAAGTAGATATCCTTGGGCATGGCAAACAGAGTCCGTCAAGTATTTGGGCATCATTATGCCAAAAGATTTGGGAAAATTATCAGAATGCAATTATCAGTCTATATATAAAAAAATTAAGGAAGATATAACAAGATGGAACCTAATTCCTTTTCTTGGTCTCGGTTCAAGGATTGAATCTATTAAAATGAATATACTGCCCAGACTACTATATCTCTTTCAGACCCTACCATAGAGATTAACCAACATCAATTCAATGAATGGAACAAGATGCTATCAAGATATATATGGCAAGGTAAAAGGCCTAGGGTTCATCTCAAAACTTTGCAATTAGCCAAGGAAAAGGGGGGATGGGGCCTACCTTCTCTTAGAGATTATTATTTTTCAGCACAGTTGAGAGCCGTGATATGCTGGTGCAACCCATCATATGACGCTCAATGGAAAAACATTCAGGAGAGGATACTTTCCATCCCCATACAGGCAATTTTGGCTAATAACAGCCTATGAAGTTACATAAATAATATTGACAACCTGTGGGTGAAATGGACTCTTAAAATATGGAAAACTATTATAAAAGAATATAAACTAGTGAGAGACATTGCAATTCTTAAATGGTGTGCATATGACTCGGATTTTACACCGAATAAACTGGATGCTAGATTTAAGGACTGGACAGCTAAAGGAATAACAGCTATTTGCAATATAATGAAAGAAGGAACACTGTTCAGTTTTGAAATGCTCAAAGAGAAACACATATTAGAAAAACAAGACCTTTACCGGTATTTACAGATGTGACAGTATGTTAATACGACGGTTAAAAATGTAACCAAGGCAAGTACATGTCTGATAGAGCTATTTAGAAAAGCATATAATTCAGACAACGGTAGTAGAATAATTTCAAGCGTTTGTAAGGGTTTGTCAAATCTTAAAACACATTCAACTTCATACATTAAAACAAAATGTGAGAAGGAAGGAGGGATAATAATATCTGAGGGAGACTGGACAATAATGTGGAGGTATCAATGGAAGTGTACCAGTTCACAGAAATGGAGGGAGTTCGGGTGGAAAAACTTGATAAGATATTTTATTACACCCTCTCAGAAATCCCATTTTAATAGTAACTCCTCTGCTTGCTGGAGAAATTGTGGAAATCAAAATGCAAACCATTATATTTTCTGGGAATGCCCCATTATCAAAGACTATTGGAGTGGGATACATAATGCCCTACAAGACATGTGAAATACCCTTAGAGAGGAAGACCATATATTTTAGGTATATACCTCAAGAGATAAATATTTAATGAATGTACTGCTGGTGGCTGGTAAAAAGACCCTTACCAGGAAATAGATATCTCAGGACAGCCCAACTTTAAATGCATGGATGGAAATTACAATGGACATTTACAAAATGGAGAAGATAACAGCATCCATTAATCATAAGTTGGAACAATTTGATTCATACTGGGAAAAACGGTTTAACTACATGACACCTCATAGGCCTGATTTTATTCTCACAAGTCAATGAATATGTTGTAAAAAAAAGATCACTCCCTACTCTGTACATAGTTTTCTTCTTTCAATTGTTCTTTCTTTCCTCTCCTTTCTATAAGTGTATACCTCAGATAAATATTATGCGGAGATTTGTGACAAATATGATTATATGATATATATGTACAGTATCTGAAATACATCTTATGGAAATATTTGTTTGATGATGAAATTCAAAAAAAAATAAATTACAAAACAGAAGTATCTTTTGCGTCAAGAATAAAGGGGTTGGGAGTCTGTTGCACCTCACGCAAGCAGTGATTTTCTCTTCATCCCCTCAGTTAGGCAATATGAACTACAGTCCCATGGACTGACAGATACAGTATGCTTAATAAAACCATTACTGAATCTTCACGTACACACTAGTTCAATGTATGTACAATTTAGTTCTTAGTATAATGTAATCTTAATGGCCACTTTATTAGGTACACCTACTTGTTAAACAAAAGTATCTAATCGGCCAATCATGTGGCAACATCTCAACAGATAAAAGCATGCATACACGGACCAGAGGTTCACTTGTTGTTCAGACCAAACATCGGAATAGGGAAGAAATGTGATCAAAGTGACTTTGACTGTGCAATGATTGTTGGTGCCAGACGGGTGGTTTGAGTATCTCAGAAACTGCTGATCTCCTGAGTTTTTCAGGCACACAGTCTCTTGAGATTTCAGTGTGAAAAACACCAAAAAAAAAAGCATCTGATGAATGGCAGTTCTGTGGGGCAAAAATGCCTTGTTTATGAGAGATGTCAGCGGAGAATGGCCAAATGGTTTCAAGCTGGCAGGAAGGAAACAGATACTCAAATAAACACATGTTACAGCAGTTACAGCAGAAGATCACGTAAAGCAGACCAGTTTATTAAACCACTTCTGTACCAAACAAAGTAGCCAGTGAGTGAACATTTAGATTGTATCAGCAAACTCTCAAACTGCTCTTTAGTTCCTTGTTAAAAAGGTATAACAACTATATTTTGAAACAGGCATGCACATCTTAATAGCAAATGGTTCAAAATGATTCAAATTCAGATTGTGCAGACAAATTTCAGATGAACAGTATCTATTTATAAAGTATAGCGAGCGCTAAATCTGGGGTAATGCTAATTTCTTTTTGGCATTTGGAAAGAATGATATATAATGAAAAGTACAGAATTGATAACTGTTTGTCCCCCTCTCACTGTGGAAGGAGTGAGTGCTCTCTCTCCCTTGTTAGAGAGAGAGAACTTCTGGGACGTTGAACCTTTGAGATGAACAGTAGTTTCTGATGGACTGTAGTTGGTGGTCTCTCTTTGGGGCTTTGCTGTTGCTTACATGGTGGGTGGTGGGAGTGATGATGCTCTCTGCTGGAATAAGTGGGGAGAGGGTTGATGCTGCTTGCTGCTGGTGCTTGTGCATGGGAGGGGGCTGGGGGCTCTGGGGTTCTTACATTTTTTTCTATCATCATTCTTTGGAGTTTTTCTTCTGTTATGAGGATGTCTGTGGAGAATAAAAAGTTCAGGTTGTATACTGTATTCATTCTCTGATATTAAGCGGAACCATTGAACCTATTGTAGCATTACTCTACATTGCTAATTTCAATAACTTACTCATTACTAAGCAAATTATAACATAGGACATACTTCGTACAGACTTTGAGTTAGTTGCGGTAATTACATGTTAGCATTTTTATAGCTTTCACACAACCTTAGTACATCTGCTGCTGAAGGTCACTCTGTAGTTGTCTTTGGGATGGCTTCACAAAATGTGTGCCAAAAGTTCTATGTTTATGTCACAGCACAAAAATGGAGAAATCGTCACACAAATTATACCTGTCCTAAAACATTAATGCTCAGTGTCATCTCTTGTAACATGCATATTTCAATCTTATGTATTTCAGCAAAATCTTCAATAAACATTCTGGGGATTTCTAGATTGGATTACTGTCAATTTCTAAATGGCTTAAGAAGACTGAATAGTTCTCAGCCAAATTCAGCAAGAATCCAGCTAAGATACCAAAGCACGTTAAAGATGCTATCGTTTCCAAGTTTAAACTTCATTCTAATTTTACTTGCGAATGCAGGAGGTTGAGCAATCAGATTGCATCTGCACTAGGTTGCCACTTTATTATGTACCTCCTGTACCTAATAAAGTGGACACTGAGTGTATATGCGTGGTCTTCTGCTGCTGTAGTGTAGCCCATCCACTTCAGGGTTTGACGTGTTGTGCATTCAGAGATGCTCTTTTGTACACTACTGTTGTAAAGTGTGATTATTTGAGCTATTGTCGCCTCCTTGTCAGCTTGAACTAGTCTAGCTATTTTTCTCTGACTCCCCTCATTACCAAAGCATTTTTTGCCCGCAGAGCTGCTGCTCATTGGATGCTTTTTGTTTCCCATGCCATTCTCTAGAGACTCTAGAGACTATTGTGTGTGAAAATACCAGGAGATCAGCAGTTTCTGAAATACTCAAAGCACCCAGTCTGGCACCAACAATCATTCCACGTAGATCGCATCGTTTTCCCTTTCTGATGTTTGGTCTGAACAACAACAACTGAATCTCATGACCATGTCTTCATGAGTTGCTGCCACATGATTGGCTAATTAGACATTTACATTAATAAACGGGTGTACCAGTGCATCTACAGTAATAAAGTGGCCAGTACGTATTCATCAAGGCTGGAAGGTCAGGGAGCGAATTGAAGTGATAGGTATGCCCCTATTTGTTTTTACCATGGAAGAAATTATGTAATTCTCTTTAAGAAAATCTGATTTTCAATGACAAATTATCTGTAATTGTGTGCATAGACTAAAAGAAAATAAATAGTGCAGTGATTTTTGTACATGTATGTCAATATATTGGATGGAGGGGTGGAGATATGTCTCTACCAAAGGAGGTGTAAGGTACTCCATCCCTCCACTGGCCTGCAGGTCACTCTTGGGCAAGGTGTACCATCTGCTAAGACCCTGATCCCAGGTCACGTGAAGCCACGGGAGCAGGTGGTGGATGGTTGTATGTACAGCTGGTGCATATCACAAGTCCTGGTTAGGCAATCACTCACGCCAGGCGGACAGTCTCTGAAGGGTATTGATAATGGCTGATGTCACCCATCTTGTAAAGACACTGCCCAGAAGAAGGCAATGGCAAACCACTTTTGTAGAAAAATTTGTCAAGAACAATCATGGTCATGGAAAGACCATAATTTCTTACATCACACAACACAGTACATAATAAACAAATAATCAATCTATATATAAAAAAAATGTCAGAAATAATATTTTTGCATATACAGATGTTTCTGTAGTGCTAATAATATTGAAGGCCAAGAAAAGTTCTTGATTAATTCTACAGGCAAACTTTCCAGTGGCTCAGTATTTACTATGCTTCATCATGGTTAAAATCAAGACTTTTTTTAGAATCAGTGAAAGCCTAATAGCTATTGAATGTCTGCTTTTACTTTAATGAGTGTAATCTACTGCATATTTCCTACCAGTAACTCATGGTTCAAGGTAAAGAAAGAACAATTATCTTTAGAACAAATGGTTCCATTTTGAAAATACAAATGATAACATATTCCGGCCTGCTCTTGACCTGCCAGAGTTATGAAAAATTTAGGTTTATTTTAAAGAAGAAGGTCAACATTTGGGAGAACACTTAACCCTAATTTTATTGGCAAGGACATTTACCCAAGACAACAGGATCATTTGTAAATACCCAATATGTAATGAGGACACAGTAAAATTTTATTTATTTATTTATCTCTCTCTATTCATCCATTTATTTATTCATTCATTCAATGGTTCATTAATTAATTAATTAATTAATTAATTTATTTATTCGTTCATTCATTTAATTACCAAGGTCCTGTTGGAGATGCAATGTGGATTCTTGAGAATTTAAACCTCACCAGTACCAAAGCTGGAGTCAGAAGATGCTCACTAAAATTGCTTGTTGAAACTTTTTCTGAAATGTTTTGTGGACTAAGTAAAGCATACTATTCATTCAGGCATCACAGCAAGATCAGATCTTTCCTCTGGACTGAGTCCTCGAGGTCATTAAACATGAGCCCTGGGCTAATCCTCCAGATCTGTTACTGTGCCCAGAACCCAATGGATTTAATTATAAAATTCCAATTTTCCTGGCCAGTTTAGAGGTTGGTCACCTCTGGTGAAACCATTTAGGTCACAGCCCCATAAATGGACACTATCTGAATCGTGCAATTTGTGAGTGGGTGTTCCAGTTCATTATCATGGAAAGAACACCAGAATTTGAGGGTCTAAGCGAGTAAAATTGGACTCAGTAGCAACCATTTTCTTGGTGCTTCAATGCCTCTTAGGTCTTCAAAATTATGTCTTCCAAAGCAATATTTTAAGATCACTCTATTGATCATGGAGTCATGTATAGATTTGACATAAGTACTATCTTCCTGGAGTTCTTTGTTGTTGTTCAGTCGTTAAGTCGAGTCTGACTCTCCGTGATCTCATGGACCATAGGGTTTTCATGGCAGGATACGGAAGTAGATTGCCAGGCCTTTCTTCTGTGAAGATACTGCTGCCCAGGTTGAGACCCGGCTGGGTTTGAACTCAGAACCATCTGACCCGAAGTCCAGTGCTGATGCCACTACACCACCAGCAGGCCTCTAAACCCCAACTAATATGTTTTGTTAACCTTGCACAGCTGAACACAAGGAATAACTGAAAGGAACAACTATGTAAATCATCATTAATTACTCAGTCAAGATATTGGTTTATTTCTTGATACATACAGTGCATACAGTAAGAAACAGACCTTGTGGTCCAACATGCTGTGATTGCTTCCTCCTGAGGTACAGTTCTACACCAGACAATGGTGCTCTTTCAAATTGTTGCCGGTTCCAGGGGCTTGCAGGGAATGGTGCAGCAGGAACAGAAACATTATTTGCTGACCAACGCATCAGCGCAAAGCTGTTCCTAGATAATGATGGGCTTGGAATGGAATACGACAGGGAGATGGGCAGAAGCCATGCAGGGCAGGACAACTTGCTAGAAGAAAAATAAGGAGAAGCATTTACATCAAAATGCTACATTCACCCAGGGTCTCCTGTAAACAATTCCCCAGACTGAACCTCAGCTGGAAGCTACGGGAGGCTCCTTCAAGAATAGTGTCACTGGAATCTGCCAAGCACAACTCCAACCTGACAGTAGTACTAATCTCCATAAAACTTTGGTTGTGAAAATGGCTGTGGTGGCTGTGTACTCAGTTCCCTCCTGGTGGCTGTTGGAAGAAAGAGAAAGATTTCACAGTTTGTATTTTTTTTTAAGGCCACTTAACTTCTTTGTGTAATTGAGTTCTCTTCAATGTATATTCTTTCTTCAGGAACATAGAACATAGAACATAGAATAGTACAGCACAGTACAGGCCCTTTGGCCCACATTGTTGTGCCGACCCTCAAACCTTGCCTCCCATATAACCCCCCACCTTAAATTCCTCCATATACCTGTCTAGTAGTCTCTTAAATTTCACTAGTGTATCTGCCTCCACCACTGACTCAGGCAGTGCATTCCACGCACCAACCACTCTCTGAGTAAAAAACCTTCCTCTAATATCCCCCTTGAAATTCCCACCCCTTACCTTAAAGCCATGTCCTCTTGTATTGAGCAGTGGTGCCCTGGGGAAGAGGCGCTGGCTATCCACTCTATCTATTCCTCTTAATATCTTGTATACCTCTATCATGTCTCCTCTCATCCTCCTTCTCTCCAAAGAGTAAAGCCCTTGCTCCCTTAATCTCTGATCATAATGCATACTCTCTAAACCAGGCAGCATCCTGGTAAATCTCCTCTGTACCCTTCCTATAGTGAGGCAACCAGAACTGGACACAGTACTCCAAGTGTGGCCTAACCAGCTACATCATTACTTAACGACTCTTAAACTCTATCCCTCGGCTTATGGAAGCTAACACCCCATAAGCTTTCTTAACTACCCTATCTACCTGGAATGCTTAGGAAGTATCAAGAGGAGTCACCAGGTGAATATAGAAATCTTCCTGGTTTCCATTTTAGAAAGTATGAGTTCCAAGTTGTGTATATATCCTTATGCCATCTCGGTATAGACCAGGCCAGGTCCTTGTCATTGCAACTAGCCTTTCTGACTGACTTCAGTTTCAACAATTTCAATGTGAGCATTCATCACCCATTTTCATACTTGGTTAACTGAAGATCTCAACCGAATGATAGGTCTCGCCCCGAAACGTTGACTGTTTACTCTTTTCCATAAATGCTGCCTTGCCTGCTGAGTTCCTCCAGCATTTTGTGTGTGTTGCTTGGATTTCCAGCACCTGCAGATTTTCACATCTCATCTGAGTGCCCTGTTGCAGGTCTAAGATGTTTGCTAATCCTGGCTGGAACTCAGTTTCCCTATCTGACAGCTCATTGAACATCAAAGACTGTAAAACATTTACTTTTTAAGTAACTTTAATACATACAGTATGATAGAGATAGCTTAAATTTGTTGACTGCATTTAAGAGCTATTGAAATTGTTTTAAATAGTAGAAATTAGAATATTTAAAGGCATAAGAATATACATACTCAGTTCAAAACACTTCAGAATGAAGTAAAATCTTACCTGTAGTTACCTTTCTCTACACAGTTAGTGTTGTACTCCTTTTAAGAGGCAAGGTTCCAGTAGGAGATGCTCAGATCGCATTGTTATTAGATTTACAGAGCCACATGGTACTGCAAGTTTTGCTGGTGCCATGGTGGTTAAATTAATGAACAAGAAGCCAGACCTCAGCACCAATGATCCAGAGCCTGAGTATGAATTCCACTATTGCATTTGGGGAAGTAATTTTTTAAAAATCTGGAATTCAAAAAAAATTATGGGACTATCAAACTGTGCACTGTATGTCAGGTGTCCACACAGCTGATAGGAGTTAACTGCCACATCAGACAGTCAGAAAGAGCCAGTCTGCAAGTGGAGAAGTTCCTGCTGTGCTTCACTGCCTCTCATGCTTCCACATGGAAGAAGCTCTGGGTCAAGGTGTCCGACAATTTATACACCTCCTCCGCTACAGGTATGTCACCCTTTGAAGTGCTTCATGGCTGTTGCTCCCCAAGGAGAAGCCAATGGTAGAGGTTCCGTCCACCAGTAACCTGATTAACCGAAGAGGGCATGGAGGGTTATCCTAGCTGCCAGCTGTACCTACTTCTGCCAAGCTAACCACCATCATCATTCAACCAGACTATTCCAGCCTAGGGACTGTGTCTGGCTGTCCACCCAAGATATGCCCCCTATGCATCAACTCCTGCAGCTCTCGTCCCGATTCATTGGGCCCTTTAAGGTCACCCATCGTGTCAATCCACTCTCTTGCCATCTCCAGCTTCACTCCTACCTTCCACATGTCCGGCCTCAAACATGTTGACAATGGATCACTCAACCAACCTGAGCCTCAACCTCCTGAACCTAGGATGGTCATGTCAGGTCATTCGGATATGGCCCAAGGGAGGAGTGAGAGACTCTGAAGTGGATTGATAGTTCACAGACTTTAATGCAAACAGAGTTTAGAGGGAAGGGAAAGCAATAAATGCTAGGCCAAAAATGGCCATTAACTAAAACTCCCAAATGAAAAACGATGTCAACGAATATTGCAGATCTTCAACATCTGTTGACTCATCAGTCCAATTTCTCAGACAAGGCTGAATGCAAGCAGATAGAGTAATGTTACTGCTCTTTGCTCAAGTCTCAACATGAGCTACAATAAAAAGAATGGAGTTGAATACAATCACAATGACATAATAATTAGCTGATATGTGCTTATTCATGAGTGCAATTGCCAAATTTGCTGCGCTGCTGAATTCGTGGTTGTGACAAGTGGAGGTGGTCCAGTGTACACAGTTCACCGGCTGATGGGTTCATGTCATCATGGACAGGGGTGAAGTACATGGTTGCCCAGAGGAGGGAATGTGGGTCCTGTTACACCATGGATCCATTGCTTACTAAGGAGTTCCACCAGACCCATTCTGATCATCCTGGGCCGTTGAGGGCCAGCCGTGTTGGTGGTGGTGAGGGGGAGGTCCTGTCAGGACTACACATGCAGGCTCCTTTCAGTCTCCACCCAGCCAATAGGAATCACCTGCCTCTCATCACCTGCAGCCTATTTAAACCCAGCTCTCATCCACAGTCCATGTTCACACAATGAACCAGCCGGCCTCAACCTGTTTCTCCTAGCCTTCAGTTACCTTGTTATCTGTTGCATTTAGTATCTGTTCTTTCTTGTTTTGTGACCTCTCATGGCTTGTTATTTTGCAGTTTATCATTAAAATTATTGCTCACTGCTCTACTTTGGGATTAAGTCCCCTCTATGTTTCCTGATGTTGACTGTACAATAGCAACCTATTTCATTTATTTACTTCCTTCAACAGCACTCAACGTAATTATAACCTTATTTTTTAACATAAATGTTTCACCTCACATTTAAAGACCTTTACTTCCATTTTGATACATATTATCATCATTTCTATAATTTGAATACCAATTCCTCTGCTCTTTTACATCACTAGCCTACTCTATTCACAACATGGTTACTGCCTGGCATTTAGGGCAGCAATGGGGGTCTTCCATCTCTTGGCCATCTTCTCTATTGCGCCACAGGCGGAGGCCAGGTTCATCATTTCTGCCTCTACCGTACAGTGCCCAGTTGTCTTTGGTCTCCCGTGTTTCCCCTGCCCTTCAGGGGTCCAATGAAGTGCTGTTTGATGATGTGATGATGGAGTTGTGCTGTCTTCTCATCACATGCCCAATCCATCTCCATCGTTTACTCATGATCATTGAGGTCATGTCATCCTGGTGACACTGAAGAAACAGGGTGTGCTTGGAGATCTTTCTTGGTCAGAAAATACAGATAATTGTCAGGAGAATCGTGATGTGGAACGCCAACAGCTTGGCAAGGTTGATCTCGCCATGCCCCAGCATTCTGACTCATACAAGAGTGTGGACAGAACTTGGCCTCCACCTGTGACGCAATAGAGAAGATTTGGTACAGCTTCACCTTGGTGTGGATGCTGTACTTGGTTGACTCCCATATGTTGCTCATCGATCTGAAGACATTTCTAGCTTTCCTGTGTCTGCATGGGATGTTGCCTTTGGTCCCACCATCCTGCCGAATGATGCTGCCCAGGAAGGTGAATCTATCGTTGCTGGGTAAGTCGACACCATATCCCTTGACGGGAGGGTCGTGGTCTCAGTCTTTCTCCGGCTGACCCTGAGTCCAACCTGTCCATCAAAAGTACACAGGTGCTGAGTTTTCTCTGGCATGGTTCCGTGTAAGAGATAAGAATGGTCAAATGAGAAAGAGGAAGAAGCATGATGGACGGAGTATTTCAGAAAATTACTGAATATTCACAATATAACGTTTACTAAAATATACCATCTCCCATTTATTCACTTTGAATTCAGAATTCCATAACTCTACTTATTTCAGCTATTCAACACTCTCCCCTTATGATTTTCTTTGATCTTTGATATTTATGATGTTTACTACTTTATCACCGGTGAATTTTTGCTCCTCTTTACTCATCCTTTTATTCAATTAACCAGTGTAATCGGAAGCAATCCCAGAACAATTCCAGTTTTAGCATTGCACTAAACAACCTAAGAACATGTCCTCACCTCCTACTCTCTATTTATTTCTGCTTAATCAATTTTAAATCCAAAAGTCTTATCCTCCCTTCACCTTGTTCCCAGAATGTACTGTGCCAAAAGCCTTCCCCCACTAACTCTGTCACCTCCTCAAATAACTATGAGATTAGACAAACACCATCTTCCATTTAAAAATCCATGATGTCAACTTCTTTTTCCCTTCACCTAAATAACCAATAATCCTATTTCCCATTAAACCATCAGAAGAACTCCTTGCTATATGAATTATGGTGATAAACTGGATTGGCTCTTTACTTTTCAAGGCATACATTGCATTGCCCATTCTTTCAGAACACATCTATCTGTAAATTAAACTGTGTAGCAACATGGTTTGTTTTTAATTTTACATTAATTTTGTATTTTGTTTCTGCTTTATTTACTGCAGAGTGATTTTCAACAGTAGGTGGTAATTCATATCAGAGATTATCATAAAATTTTAAATATAGATATACAATTTAACTCAGGTTGGTATTTATGATTTATTATTCAGTAAGGCTACTATCAATATTCATTCTCCTTGGTCTGAAAGAGCATGATAGAAGAAAAGATGTCTTTTTCCCTTGGAAAATCTGAAGACTAATTTAAGTGTTGCTGGCTGTTTGTAAGGGGCTGATTATACTGATAATATGACATCGTATTCCTGACGCCTGGCCAAGGATCAAAGAATCATCTAAGTTCAAGAAATAACATCCAGAGGCAAACAAGGTTATGAAATATTGCCAAGAACACACACAAAATGCTGGTGGAATGCAGCAGGCCAGATAGCATCCATAGGAAGAAGCACAGTTGATGTCTTGGCCTGAAACGTCGACTGTGCTTCCTATGGGTGCTGTCTGGCCTGCTGCGTTCCACCAGCATTTTGTGTGTGTTGCTTGAATTTCCAGCATCTGCAGATTTCCTCGTGTTTGTGTATGAAAAATTGTCGTGGTGTTTACAATTATTTTCATAATTTCTTGTGCTGTTGACACAGACATGGACTTTTGTTGCATAATTTTAAACTTGCTTGAGCATTAATAGAGCGCTGCTAACTTTTGAAACTGTTTTTGGCAATATATACATCCTGATCAATATTTACTGTAGACACAAGAGACTGCTGATGCAGAATCTAACCTTGGTTTCAATGATCGATAGGATGTTGTGATATTTCTGTTGTGTCTGAAATAAAATATATTGTCACCAAGTGGAACTTCATAATTTGCAGGCTGATTTATTAGCAGAGGGTACATTCAACAAAATGGAGCGCTACTAATAAATGTAGCTGTTGCTAATAATTAGGAGGGAAAAAAGTTAAAGAGTGAGAAGACCAGTGTAACGTTCCGTTATATTGGCTGGTGTATGTCTAGGGGAAATCCAGCCCAGCTCCCGCCTCAACACTCCCCACAGGGTCGGTGGCCGCCCGAATCAATCACAACATCAATCATCAGCCAGCACACCCAGTAAATTTTAACACATACACTTTATAGATATTACTAATTCTATGACATTAATATACATTTGATACAGAGAGGAAAGTAATGAAAAAAAAAGCGCCAACACTTATCAAAGTCCAAAGTCCAAGTTCTTCGCGTGCTACTGTTGGAGCTCAATTCGACTTCAGACGAGCACCCGTATTCCGTCGACTCACGGCTCGGGACCACCCTTAGTGATCGACCGGAGCCTCTTCGCACGTCCGCGGTTCACCTCGTCTCTCCTCCGACTCCCTGCCAAAACTCAGTCCACAATCATATCATACAGCATGGTATCCGAAAACAAAACGATACATAACCACCCATTGGCTAATAGAACCCTGCTATCTCAATTTAAAGTAAAACAAACTGCTAGCGCAAACTCTCTTCAGCATTAAAGCACAACAAAGCCGCATTCCCCAGATTAACATAACAAAGTCGCCATTTTAAATGTAACAAAAGTAAGACCCCGTACACCAGCTATGGGCAGACAAAATTACTGTACTGAAGTATACAAAATGTTTCCACGTTGGATCATGTTGTCCAGAAATTTAGGGGATGGAAGGAAACCATATAGCTCATCATATCCATGACAACCAAGAGCCAACTATTAGGGCTAGCCTATTTCTGTAGGCTTGGCTACTTCATGGGAATATGGTGATTTCTACCTGTGCCATCCATTCAAGCAGTGAGCTCCCCCACCAAAATTAAGGTAATATTTTATCCTCTTTTACACTAGCACAGCTCAATTTAGTTCTCTGTTCCTTTATTATTGACCAGTACAAAGGGAAATTTGCTCAATCTAAACTTGTCATGAAGTTATATATGTGATGAAGTTTTGTTTAGCATCCTATGATCCAAGAATTACAATAAGTAGGATTTCCACTGTGCCCCACTCAACCCAACTACCCAGCCATGAGATTCTCCCTTCATTTTTTCTTTTATTCTTAACAAATATTTCTACAATCAAACAATTTGCACGAAGAGGTATCATCACAAACAGGTATCTTACCCGATGACAGAACCGTGCTTGCATTCCTGGGGCCAAGTATTTTCATACAATCAGGCAAACTTTTGGAATAGAATATAACATGGTAATTCACAGAAAGTTATGCAGCATGAAGTCAAGCCCTTCAGCCCAACATACCCATGCTGACCATGCTAGTCCTATTTGCCTGCATTTTGGAACATATCCCTCCAAACCTTTCCTATCCATGTATCTATCCAAATGTCTTTTAGACATTGTAATTGTGCCCACCTTTACCAATTCCTTCGTACTCACCACCTTCAGTGTGAAAAGCCCGCCTTTCAGGTCCATATTGTATCCACGTTCTCTGCCATATGTGAGGCAGACTGTGAATGAAGGAGGAGGTTTATGGGTAATATAGGAGGTAGTGTAGCCTTGATGTTCATGCCATCCAGTTGTAGGCTACCCAGTCCAAGAATTCAATGTTCATGCCATCAGGCTGGAGGCTACCCAGTCTCTAACCTAATGACATGAACATCCATCCCTTGAACTTCCGGTAATTACCTTCTCATTCACCATTCCTCATTCTCGTTTCCCTCTCACACCCTCTCTCCTTACCTGCCCATCACTTCTGTCTCATGCTCCTCCCCCTTCCCTTTCTTCTGTGGCCTTCTGCCCTCTCTTATCAGATTTCTTCTTCTCCAGACCTTTATCTCTTTCACCAATCAACTTTCCGGCTCTTTATTTCACCCCTCCCCCTCTCCCAGTTTCACCTATCACCTTCCACCTTGTACTTCTTCCTCCCTTCCCCCCCACCTTCTTAATTGTGATTTCTTCCCCCCTCCTAATGAAGGGTCTTGGCCCAAAACGTTGACAGTTTACTCTTTTCCATAGATGCTACTTGGCCTGCTGAGTTCCTCCAGCATTTTGTGTGTGTTGCTTTGGATTTGCAGCATCTTCAGATTTTCTCATGTGAGCGGAATGATTGTTAGTGCCAGATGGGGCACTTTGAGTATCTCAGCAACTGCTGATCTCCTGGGATTTTCACACACAGCAGTCTCTAGAATTTATTGAGAATGGTGTGAAAAACAAAAAAAAAAATCCAATGAGTGGTTGAAAACGTCTTGCTAATGAGAAAGGTCAGAGGAAAATAGCCATACTGTTTCAAGCTGACTGGAAGCCGAACTCAAATAACCATGTGTTACAACAGTGGCATGCAGAACAGCATGGTTAAATGCACAATACATTGAACCTTGAAGTGGTACATTGAGTGGCTACTTTATTAGGTATAAGCGGTATCTAATGAAGAGCGACTGATTTTATGTGTTCCTATGTTTTGCAACAAACTGATTTCATAGATGGATGCCCAATGTACTCAATGCTGGAGATAAATAACAGTAACATAAAATTATTACTGAATTGAATTTAGTAAAACTTAATGGCTGATTTACACAAACCATTGATGGCAATTTTTATCTTTTCTACTGGGACAATTATAACCCTCCACATAAAAAATAATTCTAATTTGAATTAATAGAAATAAAATTAAAAAGTTTTGTGATGTTTTGTATTTGCAGGTAGAATGAGGTTGGGTGATTTTAAAAAAGGCTTTCCTCTTTAAAAATAACTGGACACTGTTTAATAGATAATCAATATGATTAAAAGCAACCTGGCATTAATTATGCAAGTTTAGGGAAGTAATCCTATGTTATGACCAAGAATAGGCTTTACCTTTGGTGCGTGTAAAAAATTAAGATCGTATTAGATTTCATCTTCACCTGTGCGTTAGTTTTAGATTTCATGTTTACAGGAGAGCAACTTGTTGCCATCTCTAATTAATCTGTGTAACCATATTTTTCACAATACTGAATTGGGATTACTATTTGAAGTATCTGACATTTGCTTATGGCTGAAAGCAGACTGAAACCATTATAAATGCCTGAATATGAAGCGATATTAGAAATGAACTTTCCTTAGGATAACATCTATTAATGAGCAACTCCATATCATCAGGAATCCTGAAGCCATATTAAAGCAAATTCTAAAGCCAGTGTAAATGTTTGGGCTCCTTAAATCCTGCAGCAAGCCTTGCACTGAAGCTGATTCTCATGCAGAGTGAGGCCATCCATTAGGGGTAAAGGCTACCCCATCTGATATTTCCTGGCGATATCCTCTCCGAATATAGCTCATTACACTTTGGATGTGATGAGATTATTGATTTTTGGACTCAGGTCACCTGGGTTAACATACTAGAGCGCAATCCAAAGCAAAGGAGTTTTTGCAAGACCACAATCCACAATGAAGGGTGGAAACTGTCAAGAAAACTGTTGCCTTGGTTACAAGCAATGGGGCAGAAATGAGGACAACTATAGTCAAGGCATCAATTAAATTAACATAATCCTTAACAATTACAGACGACCCAACTACTTTCCAAACTCCATAGATACAGTCTTAATAAAAAAGGGCAATTAAACAAAACACCTCCATTTAATCTAAATCAGGGTTTCCCAACTTGCAGTCCACAGATCCCTCAGTTAATGGTAGGGAGGGGCCCATGGCATAAAAGAGGTTTGGAAATCCTTGTTCTAAATCCTCACCAGTATGGCATGAAAATGACTCTCACTCATTAAAAAGATGCAGATAAAACATCGAAGAAATTCGTTACCCTGGCATAATAAACCAGGTTTATTTTAAGTTTAATCAGTTTTTTTCCCCTGAATGAATACACTGTAGGACAAAATCTAATGTTCGAAGAATTTAAAATAAAAAATCAATTAATCAGCATCATAAGAGAGATGGTTAGGACCCACTGGATTATTTCATCATGTTGCCTGAACTCTGATTAAAAATACTAAAAATTGTATGCATTCTTGTTTAATATGTAGATTTATAGTCATATTGTTATGATATTATAGATCATGGAAAAGTCTATTTTGTCTGGACATTTGGCAATGACAATACTGTCAGTATAATTGTGTAAATTTGTTGATTTAAGCAACTGATTCCTGGAAATTTGCAGTATGTTCTAAGAAAGTTCCATTATTTATTATCATTATTGTTGCTAACTGATCTACTATGTTGTGCAATATATTTGTTTGAATGAAATGTCTTGTTTCCAGCATTCTTTTTGACATCTTAATTGACTAGCCAACAGACATTAAATGCATCTTAAATTGTTTGGCATTTATTTTTGAGAGTTTCTTGTTAGCTGGGGATAGAACTAAGCTAACTGATTACAGACAATATTTCTAGGTAATTTTCCTCAATAACCTTGGGGGCTTCAGTTCTGGCAGAACATGAAAAGTTACTACGGCTGCGCCATCTAGTGGCATTTAACGGTCATTCAGTGTAATTACAGAGAATCAGCTACTCCCAGACGGAGTTACTTTCCAATTTAGTTTGTGAATTTTACTATCAATACTTCCACTGCTGTGGAATGACAGCCATAAAATGGTCAGAAAATTATACAGGTAGTATTTTGACCTGTACACCAAATACTTGGTGTAGGAACAAAGAAATTATAGCCAGGCATTGATTCCATTAAGATTGAATCAGTCTTTATTCCTACATGTTAAATGACCTGTAAGGTTTTCCCTTTAAATGTTTTAACTTAGCGGTAAGTTTTCTTTTACTCCTACTGAAGTTATTTGATTGTAGTATTACTATCAGAAACTGCCATTGCATTGCAAACCTGTGAAGTTAATATTTGGCACAATAGTGCATCTATACACAGTATACTCACATCATTCTACCGATGTGCAGTAGAAAGCATCCTAAAAAGATGCAACACTGCATGGTACGGAAACTGCACTGTGGTGGACAGGAAAGCTCTGCAACAAGTATTCAAAACTGTCCAATGCATCATGGCAGCAGCTTACCTGCGATCAAGGACATACTGTGTATGCAGAAAGGTGCCGGAAAAGGGCCAGTAACATCACGAAGGATCCCACCCACCCTGCTCAAGGACTGTTTGTCTCACTCCCATTAGGGAGGAGGCCACGTAGCATCCACGCCAGGACCACCAGACTCAAAAACAGCTACTTTTCCCAAGCAGTAAGGCTGATTGAACTGGAGTGGATCCAAGTCACTTCTCAGACTGGAGTTGATACGTTTCATCACCAAACTCTCAAAACACTTTATTACTGTGAACGTAAGCGATCCTGGATGATAGTCATTGAGGCAGGTTACCACAACTTATGGACTTACTTTCAAGGACTCCTTCATCTCATTTTCGCAATATTTATCGTTTATTTATTTATTACTATTATTTCTTTCTTTTTGTATTTTCACGGTTTGTTGCCTTTTGCACACTGATTGAACGCCCAAATTGGTGCGGTCTTTCACTGGTGGTTGTTATTCTATTGAGTATGCCTGCAAAAAAGTGAATCTCACTACTTTATCATTTCCTGTCAGTCACTTTACGTACATACACTCCTGGGCCTAGCAGCACTTTATTGTCATACAACCGATCATGTATATAAGCTACCTTGCATATTTCTATTTATTGTGATTTTTATTATCATTGTGTTCTTTATATTATTGTGTTTCTTTTTGCTGCTTCAGATCCAGAGTAACAATTATTTTGTACTCCTTTACACTTGCATACTGGAAATGAATTTAAATGATCTTGAATCTTGATTAGGTTTTCAGATGAACACCATGATTACCAATGATTATGCATAATTTGACTCATCCCCTGAATATAAGTTCTGTTTCTGAGCAGAAAGTGTTAATTTACTTGTGAATATGTCCGTGGAATACAGAGAGTGTGAAATAAAGCAAAGTCCAATGTCTTCCTTGGGTGGTCCCAACCATTTTTTATGCTGTGGAGCTTTATCATTAACCAAGGGGTCAGTGGACCCCTGCATATAGTTCTTCTTCATTCACACTGGCAGCTACTTGGACCAAAAAATAATATAGTTAACTAACTGTACTAATCAATTACAATCAAGCAATTTACAACAGAAAGTTGTGGAAATACTTAATAGGTTTGGTAGCATATGTAAATTAAAATAAAGTGTTTACATTGTAAGCTGAGACTCTTTCATTAGACATATCAAACAGCTTTATTTTTGTTTGGACGTCCTCCCTGTGACAGCAGAGGTTTCCTCCGGGTGCTCTGGTTTCCGAAGGCGTATGAACTAGGGTTAGTAAATTAGTGCCAGAAGCATGGCGACACTTGTGGGCTGCCCCCAGCAAAGCTCAGTCTGTGTTGGACGCTGACACAAGCAATGCATTTCACTGTTATGTTCTGATGTTTCAATGTACATGTGACAAATAAAGCTAATCCTTAATCTTCCTTATCTTTATGTCATGTTTTAGATTACTCGTACATCAATTATTTTTGTTTGATAGAAAACTACTTTTTATTTCGATGATTTATTACCATTTTCTTTTAATGTTTCCCTGGGGAGTCAATTACATAAATTGACAGCTCACTCACTAAAAAATCCTGTTTTAATTAGTTTTGAAAATACATTGCTCATTCACATCTCCAATGTTCTAGACATGGTGAAATAATGTCATGGTCTACATTATTAGGTTGCTTGCAAATTCTCTTGACATCCAGTGAAGCCAACCTCAATTAACATAACTGCTCTTCATTATCTGGTTCCTTCAATAATTAAATCTTTTTTGTTACTATCAGGGTTCAAAGTTCTTCTGTATCGTTTGTAAAGGTAACATTCCTTTTGATTTCTGCAACTAGAATTAAATTGATTACCTCACCATGATGACTTCATAGGTTCTACTAAATCTACAACACATTCTTTGAAGATGAAAAATGCTGACCCTACAAAAGTTTGGATATGTAAAACCCATCCCCCTTCTATTTTGAAGATTGAAGAAATCCTTAAACTAAAGGGATATTATAAATCTTAACTGGCTATGACTTTCCAAGATGACTGGATACCTCAATACTGATGAAGGTAGGAATTGATGTTTCTATAGCCATTAATCCAGAGGACAATATTTACTTTGAAGTGAAAAGTATTATTTACTTTAAACCACTAGACGAGAGTCTGCGATTTACAGTTTAGAGCTCCATTGGATGATCTAGCATTTTGCTGTCTCCAAGAAGATTCTGGGAAGCGAGTGCCTACTCGGATGGCCTTGATGTGAAGAAACTTCAAGAAGGGGTGGGAATCGATGTTTGACTCCATTTCACCAATTAAAGCCATTAATCGGCGACTAAAGCTTAGAGGAAGATTGAGACATCGAGCTGAACGTGGAATGCGAGCTGGATTTCAGCGCTGACTGAAATCCTTTTGATTGCTGCTGAGAGGAGTCTGTGAGCAGCTTTTCAGTGTGTAGCTCGCAGTGGCAGGCAGGTAAGCCTCTTGTGTGGAGTCCCTCTGTTTTGATGAATGTCGGAGATATCAGAGGATGGTATCATGGTTTTGTGTTTATGGATTGGACTATTGCGTTTTTCAGACTTATGGTTTTCACGTTCTGCATTTTCTATCATCTGTTCATTTACTGTTTTGCTGTGTAAGGGGTGAGTGTTTGTGTGTTGATGTTCTGTTGTGTTCTGTTAGTTTTTTTGTGTGGGAGAAGGGTTGTTTTTTGTTGGTCAATGTTCCTGTTCCATTTTGTGAGGGGAGAGGGCAGTTTTGGGGGTTGATGATTGGGATGCCATTCCTTTTTGGGTGGGAGGGTGGGTTTGATATTTCTCTCTGAATGACTTACAAGCTTTTTCTTTCTTTCGTGGCTATCTGGAGAAGATGAGTTTCAGAGTTGTATGCGAATGCATACTTTGATCATAAATGAACCTTTGAAATTGATATGGGTACTAATTTCCAGAGTTTATTGCTATGCTCCGTAAAAAGTAGAACAGTGAGTTTGCAGGCACTGCGTTTTCCTCCCATTGAGTTTTTTATTGCTTTCTTGTGATAGTCATGAAAGTAGTTTGAATTCACTTGCCCCATCATTGAAATATTCCCACAAACAATGGACTCACTTTCAAGGACCCTTCATCTCATATGTTCTCAATATTTATTATTTATTATTTATTTATTATTGTTATTTCTTTCTTTTTGTATTTGCGCAGTTTGTTGTCTTCTGCATTCTGGTTGAGCGCAAAAGTTGGGTGATCATTTATTGATTTTTTTTAATGGTTATTCTATAGATTTATTGAGTATGCCCACAAGAAAATGAATTTCTGGGTTGTATATGGTGACATATATGTACTTTGATAATAAATTTACTTTGCACTTTGAATATTGAACAGTTTGGGGTATGAAATATTGCGGATTATTGGTAGCTCAGGTTGGCTATTTGGAAGATTGTTTGATCGCTGAGCTTGTAAAAATGTTTGCAGACATTTCAGCTCCGATCAAGAAGCCACCATCAGTGCACAACTGAGAAGCCTTCTTCTTCAACTGTGCATTAATAATGGCTTCTCGATTTCAGCCAAAACGCCTGCAAACGTTTTGGCAAGCTCCATGATCAACCAAACTTCCGAAAAGTTTGGGCTATACTTGTGACTTTATTTTATATTTATTTTTGCTTGGGAAATAAATTATTTTTACATGAGTGTGCTACTGTACCAGAAAACCAGAATAGAGATGAGCAAGGGCAAGAGGAGAACCAGTCTTGGAGAACAAAGTTTTAAATAAACTAATGTTTCAAGAGAATGGTGGTCAAGGGAACATCACAACAGTCCAGAAACCACAACATATCATCTTAATCAGCTAGATGTAGGAGCTCATACATTCTTTCCATCCATAATCTGCTCAGGTCATGAGTTTTCTGCTGCTTTGTGTTCACGTAGAATGATTTCTTCTCCTTTGATACATAATGGAGCTTCCAATGTAGGAATACTTCATGTTTACACTTAAATAACCCCATGACCTCTTGATCATTCTCAATAAATCAGTTCAATTAAACAGGCCAAGAGTTTCTTCATTAATGTGAACTTCAGGGTAGTTGAGAGTGTGAAGCTTGACAGATGAACAATGATTTTCCCATGACAATATTTCTGTTTTCACTATTGTCTTAGGGCACAACTGATAGAAATCATCATAGTGTATAAGGCTTTCATTTGTCCAATAATGTAGACATCTTTGTGGTCTCTTGCTCATTGATGATGAACTTAATAAGTATCCATGTCTGAACAAGGAAATTGCCTGAGGTCACGTGCTTGATTTTTTTTGCAGAACTGTCTGTTATTGATTCCATCAAGATTGTACTCTATGCATTTGCAGGAGTAGAATCTTTTGGATTAAATTTCCTCAAAACCCTACAGCAATTCTGCCTGCCACACCTTGATGGGCGTTGCATCTTTCCCATGCCGGTGATGAGGTTGCTCAGGGTAATCTGTTTATCTCCTTCTGGGAAGTGGGCCAGGATTTTTTTCCAGATTGCAGTGGGAGATCACATTGGCCGCATCTGTGACCTTCAGTGATACAAGGATACAAATCTGGAGCAGATCACTTGATCCCTTGAGACATCTCCTCCATTTAATAACATTGCAGCTGATCTTGCTGTGACTCAACTCTGCAATCTGGGTGGTATACATTCACTCCATTGTTTATCATGAATCTATCTGTCTCTGGCTTAAATGTTTTCTAAAGCTTTGTTTCTACCAACATATGTGATGTTAATTCCATAAGAAAGAAAGATCTGATTCATCTCTTTACCAACTGGACAACATCTTGTTTTTAATTTACATCCAGTTTCAGATTCTTCCTAAAGAGGAAATATTCATTCTGAATCTTCCTCTTCAAGACCCACTCATGATCTTGTATGTTTGGATCGAGTACCCTCTCGTTCTTCAAAATTCGAGCTAGTCTGTCCATCATTTTCTCATGAAGTAATCTGTCCATTCCACATCTTAATCTTGTAAACCCTCTCTGATATTTTACATTGCAGTTATACCCTTCCCTAAGTAAGATGAATACTCAATATAGTACCCTTGACATGGTCTCACCAAAGCTTTTTGATCCGAAGAAATCTTTCCCTACTTTTGTATTTGAGACCCAGAGCACTAAGCAATAATATTTTGCTTGCTGGACCTGAATAATGGCCAGTAACAAGTCATGCACCAGGTCACCCAGGTTGCTCTGCATTTCTGATTTCTGCTTTCACCACTTTTTTAAAAATTTTATCTGTCTAATGGACAACTTGACATTTTCGAATGCATCAACTATTAGTCACTTACTTTGAGAATGTAGTGTGCTGATTCTACGTCAGAGTCAATCGGAGAATCATGAGATGTTTACTCATTCCACTGGGTGAGTAACCAAGACCTCAAATTTGCCTACCCTTGAGAGCAAAGCATGAAAAAAAGGCATTCTTCCTCTGGTTTGGTCTTTCAAAAGAATGTGCACACACTGACATGGCTATCTCTTGTATGTTATGTGTCATGATGGTGGTAGTGATGTCAAAGTCTCCACTCCCAACTTGTGGTAGCGGAACAATGTTCACACCTGCTACTGTTAGGCTGAGGTCTTTACTGCTGTCAGGGTCAAGTTCAGTTTAAACATGGAGATCTCCATCACAATGAGGTCTAATTAAGGGAGTAAATTTAACAAGTAGAGAGAGCCAGTCAGTTAGTTTCTGGTGGAAAGAAGACTTCAAGATCTCTTCAAGTGTTATGTCCTTAACATGCTTAATCTCTCTAAAATCTATCCAGTACAGCCTTGCCACATCATTTCCATTTTTCATTTGCTCATCATACCGCATAAGCTATGATCTTAATAGAACCACAGTACATCTAATCTCAAAGTAGACTGGGTGTTTCAAACAAGGCAACATCGTTATCCTTACACTTTTTCAATCTTTTTATTGCAGTGATTGATAACTTCATTCACCGCTACTCTGAACTGATTTCATGACCTAGTAACTCACTTCCAAGGACTCCTTACAGCTCACCTTCTCATTATTATTTTTGTTTTGCAGTTTGTCTTCTTTTGCACATTAATTGCTTGGCAGTTTTTGTCTGTTTATGGGACTTTTTAAAATTCTGTTGTGTTTCTTTTTTCCTTGTAAATGCCTGCAAAGACATAAATCTCAAGGCACTTTATGGTAACATATACACTCTTCGATAGTAATTAACTTTGAACTTTGACCACACTTTCCTTTCCTGAAGCTAATCCACCGTTCAGCCAGTGTTGTGCCCATTCCGGCATAAACGTGAACCCAATCTCAGAAGTCAGATCTACAAGGGAGGATAGGCCTCACTTCCAAAAGATATTCAGCCTCTGTTGTACAGGTGGCATCACCCTTTAAAATAGAAAGTTCATAATGAGATCTTGAAAGCCATAGATGATTTCCCTTATCTTGGGAGACCCCCCTCAGGGAAGGCTGAAATCAACGAGGAAATTCATCACAGCCTTTCACGTACCAGCAAAGCATTTGGCCATCTGAGGTGTTCGTCCATCGTCGACGTCGATGAGGACCTCAACACCATTATGATGGTGTTCAGACTAGCGCGTGATTTGGATTAAAGCGAGGGAGAGTTGCGCAGCGTCTGCCTCACTCTCTCTTCCCAATTCCCATCTGGATCCAGTGGCAAGACAGAGTCGAGACGGCTGGAGATGGGACTAGGTGCAATGGATGACCAGGACGTCTTCTGTGTCTTGTCCTGCTCTACAAGTTCAACGACGCTTGCAGAGACCGCCTTCTTGACCATCGGACCTTCCATTGGTCTCGTCCGCTCAATCCGCCGGAGTCTGTCTTCACATGCTGGGATAGATAACTCCCTATCTCACGCAACACACATCAAAGTTGCTGGTGAACGCAGCAGGCCAGGCAGCATCTGTAGGAAGAGGTGCAGTCGATGTTTCAGGCCGAGACCCTTCGTCAGGACACTGAGGGTTTGAGACCCGGCGGCTACCCTTACCTGGTTTAGCCGGCTTGTCGAAGCTGTTGCCCGGGGTGTGGCCACTGTTGAATGCAAACAGCTACAGGGAGCCACAGGTGAGAGCTGAGTGGCAGGTGGGGACCAAAGGTGGGCTAACCGCCTTGAAAAGGACGTGACATGTTCTCCCACCAGAGGTGCTTCCCCTCCCTGACACCCCATGCACCCCCCCCCCATCTGAGGTAAAAGGTGCTTGAAAGTCAAACCTTCAAAATTATGGTCTACCATGCAGCAGTGATCTCTTCCACTGGACATGATTCTGAGATTTAGATTACCTATGACAGGCATTGACAAGATTCCATCAATGCTGCCTAGATAAAATCCTGCAGATCCATTGGTCAGATAGCAAACCAATGCTATGAGGGTCTAATTCTACTCAACATATTCTCAGGCCTAACACCAGATCCATGAAATGGACTCTCTGTTTCAAGCTCTCTCGTGGGAAGAGATTACCAGGAACTCATGCAAAAAGTTGCAAGAATGCTCTTAAAATTTTAAGATATGCAGTATCTCCATCAGATCTCAGACTAATGACTGCTCAAAGTAAAACATTTGGAATGACACTGAAAACCACGAGATGCACACACATACATAAATATCTGAAAGGAGCACCCTGTCTCTCATTTACTGCACTGGCCACTAAACATTGCATACTAAAAAAAGGACCAGCCATGATTGAATAGGACAAATGGCCTAATTCGGCTCCTATGTCTTATGGTCTTATACCCTGCCAGCAAAAATTCTTCAGGCCCCACACTAATTCCCTCAGAAAAGGAATAGAAACACGGAGTTATACAGCACAGAAACACTTCCATTAGCCTAACTCAGCCAACTAAGTTCTCTACTTGAATTAGTACTATTTCACTACCTTTGGCCCATATCCTTCTATTTCTTTCCTATCTGTGAACATTTCTAAATATCTTGAAATGTTGTAATTCTACACACATGTACTACTTCCTCTGGCACCTGATTCTATTTACCCACTCAGGGGTTCCCAACATTTTTAATGCCATAGTCCCCTACCATCCAAGGACCCCAGATTGGGAACCCATTTGTGAAAAAGTTGTCCTTCCGATCCCTTCTAAATCTTACCCATCTCACCTTCAGAATACTGTATCCTCTAGATTTAGACTCTTATCCTGAGGAAAAGACTATAACCATTAATTTTACCTATACCTCTCAGGATTTTATAAAGTCACCTCTCAGTTTCCTACACTCCAGGGAAAGCCTATCCAGTAGCACAGTCCCAGTAACACCTCATGAATCCCTTCGGCACTCTTGCCAGCTCAATCACATCCTCCCTATAATTGGACGACGATCCATGCTACTGAAAAACTGCCTGGGACTAGGAAAGATCAAGCAGCAGATGACACCAGATTCAGGTTAGTTTAGTACCAGATACAAGGTGCGATGAATTCATTGCTAGTGTGAAGCTCAGAGGAAGCAGTATACATGATAAAAATACAACAACAAACACAGTGCCGAGAGCAAAGCAAAAAAATTCTTCTAAGATTATCATGTCATTTGATGAAACGCTAAACTGACACATTGAATAAATCCACTACAGCTTCCCACTCCAATATCCGAAAGCTTTTGGCCCCGCCCCTCGTCTATCATTGGCTCCTTCCGCTCACGTCTGCGGCTCTGGCCCCGCCCCTCGTCTATCATTGGCTCCTTCCGCCCACGACCGCGGTTCTGGCCCCGCCCCCGACTGCGGTCAGCGGTCCCGCTTCCTGGGGCCCGTAGCCCGTCGCCCTGCCTGGGCCCAGGGGAATCAGCCCTCAATCATTAGCCCCGCCCCCGATTCGCTGACAGCACGGGGCGCGCTGGATGCCGTGTGGGTGATTTTTCGGTCTCGGTTGCTTACGGGTTAATGTGAGTGTTGGTGCCGCAGGGCAGAAGTTGGGCCCAGCTTAGGGGCAGGACGAGGCCGGAGATCGAAGTCCGAGCAGTTCGGAGCCGGAGCCAGGCGGTGGCCGGGAGGGTCGAGCTTTCCTGCGGCAGCGACGCTATGAGCGAACGACAGAGCAACCAAGATGAGGGCCTGCAGGGTAGGTGCAACCGCGACCGGACTGAGCCCGGGGCTGGGGGTGGAGGTTGATGCTGAGAGGCTGGGGGTACTGCGAGGGGGTGACAGCGGTAGATGCAGTCGATGAGATGAGTGAACCCAGCAGATAACCAAGTGAACAGACTGGGTGACAGTGTAGATCGTGGGAAGGTGAAGGTGTTGCATCAACCTCACGCATCTCGCTGTGGTCTCTCACAAACGGCCCAGTACTTTAATTGCTGACTCTTGAGGCCCCAGTATTGCCCAGTCTTTCTTTTTCTGGGTGTATCAATCTCCCTGAATGGGCTACTATAACTCATTTAATCGGTGGACGATTTTGAATCCTGTATTTTCTTACCAGTGGATCTGACGATTAAAATGCAAGTCTTTAATATATATACTACCTATCACAACTTGTAGTTTCTTTGAAAGTGAATCGCAGTCAATGTACTTATAGTGCGCAATCACTGTAATACAGGAAACATGAGACAGTTAAATGTACATTACGCTGCCACATATTGAAATAATGATCTGTTTTCACTGATGTATCATGTAAATATAGTACAGCAAAATAGCACTGGTACTTTAAAATGATTTCATGGGATCTCTTGCATCTATCCGGGAGAGAAGATGAATCTGAGAACATGGACTGAAATAACTAGCTCAGTGAGTGTCAGTCAAAACTTTAACAGATCGGGAGGATGTGAACCGATTGCCCTTGTGCTCAGTGGCAAGAGGCCTAAATATCGATGTTTTCTTAAGATGCTAAGGTAGATGGCGGATGATGTGCCATCCTGTTTTGTGAAGCTGATTGACAGAACTTAGTTTTGTTAATTACCATTTATAATTATTTTTTAATCAGTACTTTATTGAAGACTTGTGCCAATTGTTTATTTTTAGCATTCTGGAATTGATAAGACTCCTAAATAAAATCATTTGTTGGAAATACAACACATCTAATCCTAGAGTTTACATTTGTTGATAATTGTTATTGGTTATAACTTGGATAGACATTCTTCTCTGATTGCTGAAATGAAGACATTTATAGGAATCTTTATGCTGTTTCTCCATTAAATCTGGAATTTGATTGCAGCAAGATTTTCGAACCTTGTGTGTCCAGTTTGGTGTTTGATTTTAATTCCTGCTCTGAAATCTTGCTTGAAAGTTAAACAGTTCTGTTAAACTACGAGTGTTTACAACTGGAGGAACAAATGATGTCACCTCAAGTGTGGTTTGTTAACAGATCTTTTATTAGCACTTTGAGCTCATTGGGCTTAACTTCTGTAATCTCAGATAGGAACAACTTGTTCGGAGTACTCACCATCTAAAGCAGTATCTATTGAGGTTAAAGCAGGATTTAATGTTTCTCTTCATTGACAGTTAATGATCCGAAATGCTAAATGTTTTTTTTCTTCACAGGTACCGCCTAACCTGTTGAGTGTTCATGTCATTTTTGTGATTTTTATTCTAGATAATTAAGCATCCACAGTAATTTGCTTTCATCTCAAAATCTTAACTGGAGAAAGAAGATCAAAGATTCATTTTAATATCAGAGGATGTATACAGTAATACCTCCTGCAACTCTCACTCATCACAGACATCCACAAAGCAAGAACCCCATAGAATGAATAATAGATACATCGAAGCTCCCCCACCCTCCTCATGTTAGGATAAAAACTTGTTGGCATAAGAACTTATGTGTATTTCATAGTTTATGCTAGTAATGGTTATAATATGGAAAAAGTCACCTTGGCTTGGAAGTTAGGGTATTGAGTAGAGTCAGAGTTCCCCTGCATCTGTCAGGGGGGAAAGAAAAGCATTTAGGGAACGTCTGCATTTTCCTGACAAAATACTTGAGGGGACTGTGCTCCAAATATGTTCTCGCTTGAGACTTTGAGAATCAATGCCAATTTTCTTTATAGAGGTGAATCTTTTTTAATTTAGCCAATTGTCAGTTAATTTATAACATTGTTCATTTTAATGATATTTTTCATTGTATGTGGTCATGTCTGGCAAGGCCAGCATTTATTTCTGATCCCTACACATTCCATGGACTTCGGTCATTTCAGGGCAATTCAGAATGATTGCTATAGCAGGTCAAACCAGATGTATTTCTGTAAAAGGTCACTAATGAACCAGATTTGTTATGACTGTCTGGTAGTCCTGCTGTCATCATTACCACTTACCAGCTTTTTATCCCAGATTATTTAAAGCTTTCTGCTGCTGTGGTTGCTTTCAACCTTGTGTTTCCCAGAGCCTTGGTCTATCTCCCCAGGTTACTCTTCAGCAACATAACCACTCTTGCCACCCGATTCCATTGACGATAGCAGCTTAATTTTAAGGGGAATCTTTATATCTTTTAATGAAATGTACAGCTAAAGAAAATGATTACCAGAATATTCAATGAGGTCTCTGGTCTGCATTTTGAATGTAGTTAGCCCTTTCAGTAATCATACTTTGGAGTGTTAATATAAACTCACAGTTGTAAAATTCATCAGCTCATCATGGGTACTAGCCTCTTGTAGTATCCAAGGCATCTTCAAGGAGTGGTGGCTCAAAAAGGTGGTGCCCATCACTAAGGAACCCCCATCTCCCAGGACATGCCTTCTTCTCATTGTTACCATCAGGAAGCAGGTACAGAAGCCTGAAGGCACACACTCAGTGATTCAGAAACCCCTTCTTCCCCTCTGCCATCTGATTTCTAAATAGACTTTGAAACTGTGAACACTACCTCACTACTTTTTTAAATTTCTGTTTTGGCACTACTTATTTAACTATTTAGTATACATATGTACACTACTGCTGTTTGTAGTTTTTTTTCTATATTTATCACGTATTGCATTGTACTGCTGCTAAAATAACAAATTTAACCTTATACGCCGGTGATATTAAACCTGATTCTGAGTGTACTTGGAGAACCAGAATAGGGATTAGAGCGGATAACCTGTTGCACAACCCATATCAACATGTCTGGTCACATCTGTTGGAAAGAATTCAATCTTTACTCTGGAGCAGATATGATGGGCTACCTGAAAGAGGTGCAGTTAGGGAAAGCATTATATGACAGCTGTTTTATTTTACATCTGAGGCTTGTGTGCATTAAGTTAATGATTAAGCTGTATTTGTGAAGCATTATTAAAAGGTCTAGGAAGGAACAGATGTCTAAAGTTTTGTTGTTCAAATGAAAATACGTTATAGCTTATTTTGCTGGGGCTACCTTTTTATATTTTAGTGTGATTGTATTGGTGTGTGTTCACGTGGGAGATTTTATTCCAAATAAGTTGCTGAACTGTAGTTGACTCTGAACTCTGGCTGGTGCATTGAACTAGACTCTGAATTTGAAGTGCTGATCTTCATTATGTAAAGTTTACTTTGGGTCATGGGGAAAATAGAAATGTAGATTTATATGGGGTTGGATGAGACTGTGCAATGCCCTTTTTGTTTGGCAGTTAACCAGATACTGGAATGTGGTCGGAAAACTACATCCACACACATTGTGCAAATGTGGCTATTTTGAGAGAGGTTTATGCAATAAGTGCTTAAGGCCTGTTGGCACAGTGCATTGAAAGCATACTAAGTAGTTGAGCAGTGATTTTTTTTCCCTAAATTGCACAATCCAATAGAGGAAATGACAGTTCCTCTCACCCCTCACTCTTTTAAGTGAATTGCATGTTATTTTCGGCGGCTAGATGGAATTTATTTACTTTAGTAAGGTAAATGGGGAAATATTTTCAAATGTTAAAGTACTAAACATTGAAATGTTCGGTATTTGTGTGTGATGAGAGAAATGGGATTAACATCTCCACCTCCTCCTGCTTCTTTGTCAGTTAAAATGCTTGATATTGAAACTTCCCCATTCTGATAAAAGGTTATCTTCTGTTTTCCTTTACATACTTGTTGCCTGATTTGCTGAGTGTTTCCACTACTTTCTAATTACATGTAGTTTGATGAGGCATTTTCGGGGAATTGGACTGGGAGACTGAAAAGATGGTGCATGAAATGAGGAATATGAAGAGCAGACGGAGTAGGAGAAAGACCAGGAGAAGATAATTTTACAGTACCTTGTGTGAGCTTAATCATTTTCATGAATGCTTGAGTAGAGGATAAGTTACTGGGTGAGCAATTTAGAGGTCTAGAGTTATAATCAGATTTAGAACATGGAATAGTACATGCAACAACAAGCCCTCCAGCCCAGCAGATCTACATCAATTACTTGATGACTGTCTGAACTAATCCCATCATTGTAGCTGAAAGCTTAAATTTAGTTAATTGAATATGCAATGTTAACTAATGCTAACCTCTGTAAGGAAGATGATGAATCCCATCTAGGAATAAAAATTTGCTGCCTTGATCTGATTTGTCCTTAGTAACTCCTTCAAAATGATTAAGCAAGTTTTCCAGTTGTACCTCAAGCCTATCATACCATGACTGATCAATGCTGACATCAACTCTTCAACTGTGCCAGTTTTCCATAACTCTCAACTGTTCAATTTTTAAATATTTATCTGCCTCCATCTTAAATATATCTAATAATCTGTCCTCCACTACCCTCTGGGGCAGAGAAGTCCAGAAATTCACTGCCCTTTGAAACAAATAGTTTCTTGACACCCCAGATTTATGTGACTGGCCCCTTGTTCATGACTCCAACTGTAGAAAACATCACACATCTACCTTATCAAGCTGTACTAGGATCTTGTATTGAAATACAGGCAAGCAACTTGATATTGATTGAGACTCCAGATTTGGATATAGCACACTCATTCTCAGTCAACCTTGAGAAGTCCTCCTCACAAACACTTGGGCACTGGTGTCTAAATTTGGAGAATTATCTGAAAGGCTAGTTAACAATTGCCTAATATAATAAAATGCATGGAATTACACATTAATTATATCTAGCAATATCCCAGATTTTTCCAACATTAACAGAACAGATTTGCCTGAAGTTATGATGTGGTGATATATCATCAGAGAGGTGCAGCCATAGTTCTCAATATTGGCTGCAGAACACATGGCTTCTGAAAGCATCAGGCCAAGCACTGATAAGGAACCATTCTGATTACTATCTCCTGTTTTTCCTGAATCATCTAGAATAGCACTAAGGGAAAAGAGTAGGAAAGACACAGAATACACTCTAGGCAAGTCGTTAGCTGTTGCAAGACTGAATTGGGAGCACTGAGGTAGTTGAGTTCATAAGGATGTGACACCCAAGCTGCTTGTGAGCTTCTCAGAAAATAATTTTTCCCAAATACAACAATAAAGCTGAGTAAGCGGCTCTCAAGAGTTCTGTCATGTTTAAGAAATTCTAAAATCAGTGTATTCACATTTGTTACAAAAATGTGATTTTTGTTCTCTTCCTTTAGTAAGCCTATTTTCAGCTGCATTAATAAAACTGGCTCATTTTTCTCTGAGGGGAAAAAAAGGATATGACTTTTTAATGTTTACTGCGTTGTATGTGAAAAATTTTATGATTAAGTTTATGCAAGGAAGTTTAGCCAAGAGTAAATTATATTGTTACAGCCTAACCTCTGGCAGATTTATGGAATGTATCCATAATTGCGCCCACAGGGAAAACTAAAGAACTGCATGTTCTATATTAATGGTCTTAAGCTAACATATTTTCTACCTCCTCAACATATGTTCTGGTAGTGGCTGGTAAACCTCACTATTATTTTTAAACATTTGAATATAATTGTGATGTAAGAAAATGTTATCAGTCAAATAAATTATCATTTCAGATCAGAGGAAAGTATGTTTATTTAGTGCAAAGGGAGCTGGAATTATGTACCTTGACCTTGAATTAATAGTCAGATACATTGTGTAATCACAGTTCCTTCTATCCAGCGAACACGTTAGGTATTCTGGAGAGGAGCAGATCTGGCATCATACTTTGTTTATGCATGTATTAAAGTTGACAGGGTATCAGCTGGCTGTTCAGCAATTGGGAGGTGTGCAGTAAATATGTACCAAACTGTTTCCCTTGTGACTGTCACCTGGGTTTGACCAGGGAACATACTGGGAAGCACAATGTGTTTGCAAAACAGTCTTGACGAAGGATCTCGGCCCGAAACATCGACTGTACTTCTTCCTATAGATGCTGCCTGGCCTGCTGCGTTCCACCATCATTTTGTGTGTGTAGGGTGATGAAAGTTGTATTTCCATGAATTCAATTATGGGAATAACTAATCTTGAGCATGAATTATAAAATAGCAGGAATCCCAAGCTGAATTTGGTTTTGTGTAGCAGTTTTTGATATTAATTAATTGGCATTATTAATTTTAATCATTCAGCTGATTAGTGGAACAGTAGAGCATCCGGAAAACTGGCCTGGTTTATAAACTTAGAGCCTGCCGGTCTGGATGCATTTACTAATGTGGAAAACCCAGGCATGCAGTCTATTTGTTACGCCTTTTGTACTCCGCTAACTCATCAGAATTTCTCGTTGGGGTTTCCTGTTTTAGCAACTGCAGCAATGGGATTGACCTGGACCCAGTGAAACAGACATGGCATATAGAGAACTGAAAGTGTCATAATGACCCCAGATGCTGGAAATGTTGTTTGCTCGATCTCCTTAAATGTTTTACTAGTGATATGGGGATGAAGATGGAGTTTTCCCTAGCAAAAGCTGAAAAATGTAAATAAGGCTAATAAAATATGGTTAGTGGTGTTTGAGGAAGTCAGTAGATGGAGAATAGAACCATACTTATAGATTTAATACAAAAGTATAATTTAGTGATCAAAGCAGATCCAGTAAGTATGGATGAATTTATCGTGCTATTGCAGCGCTGGGGTTGGAAGGTTCTATCTAAGAACGCTTGGTGAATTGTTACAGTTCATCCGATGAATGGTACAAACTGCTGCTACAGTGAGTCAGTGGGGGAGTGAGCAGATAGGGTGCCTCTCAAGTGGCTGTCTATGTCTTGTATGATTTCAAGCTTCTTGAGCATTGTTGAAGCTACCTTCACCCTGGAAATGGAGACTTCCATCACATTAAAGCAATATCCTTTATTTTTAGACTCCATTGCCCTGGAAACAAGACTTTTTTTATATCCCTTATAACATTATAAAGCTCTACCAGGTTAGTGTCTGCAAAAGTCTTTAAAATTATGAGAGGAATAGATGGCGTAGACAATTATAATCATTTTGCTGGTGTGGAAATGTCAAATACAAGAGGGCATGGCTTCAAGGTGGAGAAAGATTTAAAGTGCAGGCAAGTTTTTTACATAGAGAGTGGCTGGTGTCTAGAGCAAGCTGACATGCTGAAAAATGGAATTTAATGCAGACAGATGCGCGGTGTTGCATTTCAGTTGGGCCGACCAGAGTAGGTCTAATACAGTGAACGGTTGGGCACTGAGGAATGTGGTAGAAAAAAGTGATCTGGGAATACAGGTTCATAATTCATTAAAGGGGGGTCACAGATAGATAGGGCCGTAAAGAAAGCTTTTGACACATAGGCCTTCATAAATCAAGTACTAAGTACAGGAGATGGGCTGTTGTGTTGAAGTTGTAAAAAACATTGGTGAGACCTAATCTGGAGTATTGTGTGTGGTTTTGGTCTCTTACCTACTCTTTTAATAAGGTTAAAAGAGTACAGAGAAAACTTACAAGGATGTTGCTGGGCCTAGAGGACCTGAGTTATAAGGAAAGATTGATTAGGTTAGGACTTTATTGCTTGATATGTAGATGATTGAAAGGAGATTTGGTAGAGATATACAGAACTATGAGGTTTACAGGTAGGGTAAATGCAAGCAGGCCTTTTCCACTGAGGTTGGGTGGGACTATGACCATAGGTCATTAGTTAAGGGTGAAAGGTGAAAAGTTTAAGGGAAACATGAGGGGAAACTTATTCACTCTGGGTCATGAGAGTGTGGAGTGAGCTACAGCACAAGTGGAGCATGCAAGCTCAATCTCAACGTTTAAGAGAAGTTTAGATAGGTATCTGGATGGTAGGAGTATGGAGGACTATGCTCCTGGTGCATGTCAGTTGGTGTTGAGGATGGAGACCAGTGTTAATGGAAACAACATATTTCACTGTATGTTTTGATGTGCAAGTGACAAATCTGAATCTTCTGCTTCATCGCGTTACATCTCTCATATACTTAACTTGCAGGTGCACCTAACTTGTGTGCTTCCTAACATTATACATTTCTATTTGTCCCCATTCCTACTTGTCCATATCGTGCAGTGACACATATTTCCCTTGTTGCCACCTTTACAGTGAACTTCCTCCATTCTAGACCTGTTCTTTCCCTGTTTGCCATAGAAAGCTCAGAACACCAGAGAAAGGGAGAGAACTGGCACAACATTTCCAGAAAGCATTCTGTCTGTAAAATGATAAAGCCATCAGTGGAGTTGTGCAGTTTCTGAATTGAAGTGTGGAAATGATGACTAATTGGTGTTGTAATTAAACATATCTCAGTGTTATCCATTATTAAGTTATTTGATGTGACTTCAACGATAAATAGTTATTATAAACAAAATTAGTTCTTTCCAGGACTCATTGTCTGTATCTACCTTGGGTGTGCAGCAGGAGTTGGATATTTGAGGTATCAAATCCTTGAAGGAGCTGAATCCTTCTGAGGACATGCTATCATAGGACTGATTTAGACCATGAACCAGCTCAGATTCTTGTTCTTCACTTGTGAAAGAGAGCATACAGTGGCTTGAAGGCAGCAGTGGAGAGAGCACATTGGATGCCGTGGTTCTCTCTTAAGTAGGAAACATGCGACATTTCAAAAGCTGAAGATAAAGAAGTGAATTATTGTGAAGTTTCAATTGGTTTGAACAAATCTTCCAGTGTTGTGGTGGAATTAAGAGGGTGGAGGCTGTAGCTACTGAGATGATTTTGTACTCCACTCAAACAAGTTTCAGCATGCATTAGAAACATCTTTGTGGAGACTCTGGATGCCAGCATGTCAATTAAGATACTGTAACTTTGTTGCTGTTGGACTATTGTCATCAGAAACGCTGTAAAGTTTACAGTGAGTTTACACCGTAAACAAACTCATTTTCAGGAGTAGGATGCTTATAAGCATGTTCATCTTCCTGCCAAAGACTCTCACTATTTATTTTTGCGTACTTGCTTTCTTTTCATTGGCATGTTTTACAAAGCCTGTAAAACCCATGGACCTTGAATTAAACCCACAAGTGCTTTGATATGTGGCCTTAATTGAGTAATTAGCATATGTTATTGACTTTCTGCTTTTCCCAAAGGGTTTACTCATTTGCGGCCTCATGCATTGAGTGAGATTAGGAAGTAGGTGGGTTGGAGCCAACTTCTCAAGTAGCCAACAGTTTTGTATAGGCTTTCCTGGTTTTCAGTTTGTATTCCATTGCAGCAGTGCTGAAAGTTAGGCTGCTAATTTGTATTTACTGTTGTAGTGTATAATCTCAACATTAGGGTTGAATGGACGTCCCTCAGTTCTGAGGCTGGTCCTAGATTCCCCCACTGTAGAAAACATAGGAAACATCTACCCCACATCCACTCTATCTAGTCCTTTCAATATTTGATATGCTTCAATGAGATCATCCCTCCCCCCACCATTCTTCTAAACTCCAGCAAGTACAGGCCCAGAGCTATCGAACACTCCTCATATGTTAACCTTTTCATACCCAGTGTCGTTCTCATGAGTTTCCATCTTTTCTGAGATAAGGGCCCAAAAAGTCTGACCAATGCCTGATAAAGCCACAGAGCAATTGATTTGATGACCAAATAACTTGTTCAGATGGTGTTGGTCAAATGAATAATCGGGACTTGGTGCCTTTTAAAATAAAAAAACGAAAGTTGGAATGGGCTTCAAGTAAGGGGGAATCTCTAAATTTTTCAGCCAATAAGAGCTATTGTAATTTTGGAGAGACAGAAAGGTAAAACAAATTTAACAGTAATTGACCTCCTTCCCTAATCACAGTTGTTGCATCAAGCAGAGTGTTAAACAAACAATACAATGAGTTTGTAAAGGATAAGAGTATAGCTTCAGGCAGCATGCAGACAAATTTGAGAAAGGAGATGGTGAATACAGGACCAGAAGTGTTATATTAAATGAGCACATTATGTGAAACAGGGTAGATGAGCTTACAGTATCGTTAGAAATTGGCAAGTATGACATTGTGGGTATCACAGAGTCGTGGCTGAAAGATCACAGCTGGTAGCTAAACATCCAAGAATGCACATCCTATCAAAAAGGCAAGAGGTGGGCAGAGGGGAAAGATTTGGTGGCTCTGTTGTTTTTAAAAAAAAAGAAAAACAGTCCTTTGCAAGAAGTGACATAGGATTCAGATTTATTTATCACGTGTACATTGACACAGTGAAGTATGTAATTTACGTTAACAACCAACACACCCAAGGATGTGCTTGGGGCAGCTGCAGGTGTCACCACACATCCTGGTGCCGGCATTGCATGTCCACCATACTTGGCAGAACAACATGGAGCACAACAAAATGGAGCACAACAGGCTACAAAACAACAATAAACCATGCCCCTTTCCTCTCTCCCACTTTCCCTCCACTTACACATACGGACAGGACTCCAGACGTCTGCCATGTGGGCTATGACTTCCCAACCCAATTGACCTTCGGTCTTTGGTCTTCATTATTGGCTCCAGGACTAGACGATGACAGGACCCAAACTCCAAGGATATTGACTGACCAGTCATTGTGCTTCCTGCTCACATAGGCTTACACGGTCCTGAGATGGCCCAACAACCATTACTCCATCAATAGCCTTTTGAGTGTGGAGCAGAGGTCTGGACTTTAGATATCTTTCATCCCATGTCCACGTAGCTGGCCTTTGAATGCAGAGCATGGAATGGGGTCCTGACCTCTAACTCTCCACATCCCTGTTCCTAAACCCTTATCTGACCCCTAACTTCTTCCTCTGTCCCCCAAACCACTCCAATGAAATTTTTCTATCTTGAATTCAAATTTCAGTCAGAGGGTGTAAAATCCTTGCGAGCTAAGTTAAGTTAATAAACTGCAATGGTAAAAAGACCCTGATGGGAGTTACATACAGTCCTCTGAACAGTGGTCAGGATGTGGGTGCAAATTACAAGAGGCAATGGAGAAACATGTAAGAAAGACAATGTTACACACTGGCCAAGGGGGCACTTCAATATTCAAGTATACTGGGAAAATCAAGTTGGTCCTGGAACCTAAAAGAAGCATTTTGTAGAATGCTTAGTGGATGGCATTTTAGAGTAGCTGGTAGTCAAGCCCACTATAGAAAAGGCAATTCTATATTTGGTGTGCAGTGAACTAAATTTCTTAGGAGTATGGACAAAGAACTGGCAGATGGAATACAGTGTAGGGAAGTATGATCATGCACTTTAGTTGAAGGAATAAATGCTTAAATGGAGAGAGAATTTAGAAATCAGAGATGTAAAGGGACTTACAGGTTGATTCAGTAGCAAGAAAAGCAACTGCATTATTAGCATTTATTTCGAGAGTATTTCACGAATATAAAAGCAAAATGTGATGCTGAAGCTTCGTATGGCATTTGTCAGGTCACAGTTAGAATATTCTGAGCAATTTTGAAACCCGTATTGAAGAAACGTGGGCACGTGGCCAAGTGGTTAAGGCATTGGACTAGTGACCTGAAGGTTGTGAGTTCGAGTCCCACCCAAGGGAACGTGTTGTGTCCTTGAGCAAGGCACTTAATCACACATTGCTCTGCAACGACACTGGTGCCAAGCTGTATGGTCCTAATGCCCTTCCCTTGGATAACATTGGTATCGTGGAGAGGGGAGACTTGCAGCATGGGCAACTGCTGGTCTTCCATACAACCTTGCCCAGGCCTGCGCCCCTGGAGAGTGAAGACTTTCCAGACACAGATCCATGGTCTCGCAAGACTAACGGATGCCTTTATCGAAGAAACATGCTTAATATTGAAAGACCTGGATAGAGTGGATGTGGAAAAAAGTTTCCTGTAGTGGGAGAATAAAAGGATGCCCCTTTAGTTAGAGATGAGGAGGAATTTCCTTAGCCGGAGGGTGATGAGTCTGTGGAATTTGTTGTCACATCCAACTGTGGAGGCTGTATCACTGGGAGTGGAGGTTGATAGATGATTAATTGTTATGGGGAAAAGGCAGGAGAATGGAGTTGAGAAGCAAAACTGAATCGGCCATGATTCCTATGTCTTATAACAGTGAGTGCTGTGCTATTCATTATTGCAAAAAAAATAGATTTGTAAACTAAAGAAACAAATCCCAAAGAAGTCAGTCGTGTAAATTCATAAATTGCGGGATTATTGATTTGGTCTTGAGCACTCAAGTTTTAGTTAAAATGTGAGAATGTGGCATTAAGAAGAAACTCACCCAGCTGTTGACAGGGTACAACATGACCAAGAGGAATACTATGTTCAATCTAATATGACGTTAAGTTTCCAACATTTGAGTTTACTTTTTTTTAAATTTCTGAATTCCATTTTAGACTTTATATTTTGGAGCCTTGATAGGTAATGGTACAGTACTCTTTTAATGTTATATTGTTAAAATCTAGAAATCTAATTTCTTGGACCTTAGTTTACATGAAAGTTATGTGACTATATCAATAAAATGTGTAGAAAATGTTTATGCCAGTCCAAAGGTAGAATTGTTCTACAATAAAAATGTACACTGTACACTGCCTGTGAGCTAATTCACAATATTTTATCACTTCTGTAGGCAGTCACTCTACATTTATCTGTGATATATGTGGACATATGTTCCTATTGCCTTTCAAAGTGCACTCAACTGGTGTTTAGTAGCTGAAAATCTAATTGCCTGGTCCATTAGGGTTCCTACAGTTACACTCGTGCCTGAAGAATTTTAATAATCTTACCGAAGGGATACCAGTCATTCGGAATATGTCTTCTGATGCCCTTTCTAAACCACTTCCAGTAAATAGACTATAAATACACATGCAGTGTGGAAAACAAAAGATAGACAATGACATAAGAAAAATATGAGCAGGCAACAACTTTATGCTACATATAACCTTGGGTTTTCTGTCCCACAATTTTTCATCCTTGAGGACATCAGGCATGAGAAACAGACAAAGTTAGAACTGAATGGATACTTGGACAAGAGTGGGTTGGTAGAAATAAGTTTGGTTCCAGGATACCTGGATATCTATTATTATACATATTTTACAGAAAATAAAGCAACCATCCACTTATCTATGCTTAGATTTTTTCCCCTAGATTCAGATATGCACCTGTCAATATCAGACTTCCTGTGATGCGTTTGTCAGCCCATATGGACCTGCATATGAGCTCCAAGTTCCCACACACTGGTCAGGGAATTGGAGTGCTTAGATTATGGTGTGCTCTGTTGTTACTTCACTTGAGACTTAGAAGGGCATTCTGCTGATGGAAAAACGTAGAGAGTGGTTAACATGTATATATTACGCTGGCAATGGACATAGTGGAGTCAGAAACAACTACTACATTTAAGTGACTTTTAAATAGACACTTAAATAGGCTAGGCATAGAAGGATGCAGTCCTAATTCAGGCAAATGAGATTGGTGTAGATCAGGGGTTCCCAACCTTATTTCATGCCATGGACCAATACCATTAAGTAAGGGATCAGTGGACCCCAGGTTGGTGATAAGGTCAACATTGAAATGGTTGGCTCAAGTATCTGTTTCTGTGCTAAATGACTCTGACTTTATGACATGACAAGCATCTTCCAAAGCTTGCCATAGGCTGCTCAATTACATACAAGTTTCTTCAGATGTACTCAAATTAACAGTTACATTTTGAAAAATGTAACATACGAAAATAATATAATATTTAGTTAGCACAAGAGTGGCAGATGTTTCCCGGAGAGTAGCTAATCTCAGACAAGGCATTGCAGAATTGCCCAACTACACTTTCTAATTGCCTAATTCTTCTTCCTTGGCAGTCTGTCTGTCTTTGGAAGTATATTTGTTAAGGGCTTGACAATCTTCTGAGTGCTGCATAGTATCGTGGGAGAGTTGTGTTATAATTTAGGTTCTGAACTTGTGCTTCACTTAAGATTGAGATTTTTTTTACACAATTGTCTTCAACTTTTTTTGCAGTTTTTAGGGGGGAGGGTTGTTCTTACTTGGCTCTAGTGCTACAGGCAGCAGAGTAACATAGAAACATAGAAAGTAGGTGCACGAGTAGGCCATTCGGCCCTTCGAGCCTGCACCGCCATTCAGTATGATCATAGCTGATCATCCAACTCAGAACCCTGTACCAGCCTTCCCTCCATACCCCTGGATCCCTTTAGCCACAAGGGCCATATCTAACTCCCTCTTAAATATAGCCAATGAACTGGCCTCAACTGTTTCCTGTGGCAGAGAATTCCACAGATTCACCACTCTCTGTGTGAAAAAGTTTTTCCTCATCTCGGTCCTAAAAGGCTTCCCCTTTATCCTCAAACTGTGACCCCTCGTTCTGGACTTCTCCAACATCGGGAACAATCTTCCTGCATCTAGCCTGTCCAATCCCTTTAGGATTTTATACGTTTCAATAAGATCCCCCCATCAATCTTCTAAATTCCAACAAATATAAGCCTAGTCGATCCAGTCTTTCATCATATGAAAGTCCTGCCATCCCAGGAATCAATCTGGTGAACCTTCTTTGTACTCCCTCTATGGCAAGGATGTCTTTCCTCAGATTAGGGGACCAAACCTGCACACAATACTCCAGGTGTGGTCTCACCAAGGCCTTGTATAACTGCAGTAGTACCTCCCTGCTCCTGTACTCGAATCCTCTTGCTATGAATGCCAGCATATCATTCGCCTTTTTCACCGCCTGCTGTACCTGCATGCCCACTTTCAATGACTAGTGTATAATGACACCCGGGTCTCATTGCACCTCCCCTTTTCCTAATCGGCCACCATTCAGATAATAATCTGTAAATAATAGTAATAGTAGTAGTAATAATAATAATAGTAAAACTGCAATCTGTTGCAAGATGATAGTACGTGAAGCTTTGTCTTTGGTTAATATAGAAATAGATTTTTAAAACATTCCTCAATTTTTAACAGAAGTCTTACTATTGATTTAATCACACTTGAGCTCTTGTTGTTTCGGGTTTGAAAGATTTTTTCAAAGTCCTCTAATAGAGGCAAGTTAATGACTGAAAACACCCAATTTTGTCAAACATCAAACTGAAACAAAGATAACTTAAAAATTCAAGCACTAGTTTCGTATCGTACAGCATAGAAATCTTTTGTATTTCCAAGAATTCCTAAAAAAGTCTTTCTAAAAATCCAAGAAACAAACTAATGCATAGCTTGGTAGATTATACAGTCTGAATAATGGTCTGTGGCTTTGGGTTTGTTATACTATGTCTGCAAGTAAGTTAGTTTGAAAGTAAAACTGAGTGCTGATCACTGAGTTCCAGCTTGTCTATGAATAGTGATATTCATCAGACATGCCTCCAGGCTACAATGTGTACCATGTCTTAAAAATGCACTTGGAGGCTAATTTGCTCACTCTTATAAAGAAATTAAAAAAATAATCATGACATTAATTGTCTGCATGTCCAGCATAAGCTTATTGAAAGCAACTGAAACCTTGTATGTAACACAATATCTAAACTATTGTTGATGTGGTAAAGTGTTAACTGGGAGCTGCCAAGAACAGTGTTATACATTATTCTTTCATAATATTCTGGAATGTTGCTTAAACAGTGATTATTTGCATGTTTATTTGGTGTGTTTTCCTTTTAATTCATTCAGGTTCTTGGGTAGAATTACACTATAGTAATAGCATGCAAAATGGAGGACAGGAGCAGGTTCCAGCTTCTAGTTCCATCCTCAATGGAGAAATGGAAAGAATACTTCTAGATGCTCAACATGAATCTGGTCGGACCAGCTCCAGAGGTAGTTCCCATTGTGACAGGTAAATACAACATGAATTTCTATTGTGAAAAATGAACAGCAAATGTATAAAACACTTAACAATTACAGATTTAAATGGTTTGAGTTGTAATGCATATAATGATGGAAATAACTGGGAAAATGTGCAGGTTAAGTGATTTATTGTTTGGGTTGAGTTGGTTTCTGACCTTTGGCAAACTATTTGCAAATGTTTTTTGTCACCATCCAAGGAGATATCATCAAGTGTGCTGTTCATTTGTGGTGTGTCCTCTGTATGCTTGGCCTTTATGTACTTATCAATTAGCTGATTGGTCATCATTCTGGAAGTTGAATTGCAATGTGGGGGTGGGAGCGGGGCCTCATCGCTGATTCATTGCGTGGTAAACTCTTGAGCTGTGGTCTGGAATTTTGCCTGCATTGGCTGATAAATGGGAACGAGGTCTACACATCTGTTTACAGAATTGTCTGCAGAAAACCATGCTTCTAGGAGTGCTCTTTCATGCTGCGTGTTTGCTTGCGCCATGACTTTCATTGATGCCCAGTTCAGTTTGTGCTCACCTCTTCAAAATCCAGTGTGGGGTCTGCAGCAAATATTATGTGAGCCAAACTAGGAGAAAACTATCCACAAGGATCCATGAACATCAACTGGCTGTGAAGCAGTATGACCAACTGGCCTTAGTCTCTACCCGTGAAGATCGAGAGGGGCACAAATCCATATGATGATGAAACGTTTGCAAATGAATTATCAAGACCAGAGAACAACTCAACCCAAGCACATAATGATTTATTTGAAGCTACCCATCCTAAATGTGTCGAAGTAAGAACAGCATACACAGCACACAAGTTGATTCCTTCCCAAGTAGTTAATTCTTCAAATTTGGTTTAAATTATTATTTTGAATTGTTTACTCATCTTAAAATGTACCAGGGAAAGTAATGCTGACAAATAAAACTTTGCTTTTTATTTATAAAAATATTTTTCCACAAGAAAATAATTATCATTTACAGCATAGGTAATCTCCCAAATCTTCACTTTTTAATCTATGCTTGATTTCCATCTGAACAGAATCAATCAGGGCCTCTTGACAGTTGTAAACACAGCATTAGCCCCCTACTTTACAAGGTCTATTTCTATTTTTTACTCATTTGATTTGCAGCTTTGGGCAACTATGCTGTAAAGCCAGACTATTCCATATAATTAGCCAAGTATTTTGTATGTTTTACAACCTCAGCAACATTTAGAGCTTTGAGAGCTAATCCCAATGGATCAAGTACATGTCAAAGATGCTATTGTATACAGTACATTGTCTTGACAATTTGGGTATTGCTATGGTCTTGGGGCAAGCGCTGCAGTAGCACCTGGATCTACTATCCACAACAATATGTTTAAATTTGCTGGGTCAAATTTATGTGTTCTCACTTGCAGCTTTAAAATTTTGTAACACACACAAAATACTGGTGGAATGCAGCCCGCCAGGCAGCATTAATAGGAAGAAGTACAGTCGACGTTTGGGGCCGAGACCCTTCGTCAGGACTAACTGAAAGAAGAGGTAGTAAGAGATTTGAAAGTGGGAGGGGGAGAGGGAGACCCGAAATGATAGGAGAAGACAGGAGAGGGAGGGATGGAGCTAAGAGCTGGAAAATTGATTGACAAAAGGGATACAAAGCTGGAGAAGAGAGAGGATCATGGGACAGGAGGCCTAGGGAGAAAGAAGGGGGGAGGGGAGCACCAGAGGAAGATGGAGAGCAGGCAAGGAGTTATTGTGAGAGGGACAGAAAGAGGAAAAAGGAGAGAGGGAAAAAATATTAAATAAATAAGGGATGGGGTAAGAACGAGAGAGGGGCATTAACAGAAGTTAGAGAAGTCAATGTTCATACCATCAGGTTGGAGACTACCCAGATGGAATATAAGGTGTTGTTCCTCCAACCTGAGTGTGGCAGTAGTGGAGGCCATGGATAGACATATCTGAATGGGAATGGGGGACATGGAATTAAAACTTGTGGCCACTGGGAGATCCTGCTTTCTCTGGTGGACAGAGCATAAGTGTTCAGCGAAAGGGTCTCCCAATCTGCGTTGGGTCCCACCAATATATAGAAGGCCACACCGGGAGCACCGGACACAGTGTATCACACCAGCCAACTCACAGGTTAAGTATCGCCTCAACTGGAAGGACTGTCTGGGGTCCTGAATGGTGGTAAGGGAGGAAGTGTAAGGGAATGTGTAGCACTTGTTCCGCTTACAAGGATAAGTGCCAGGTGGGAGATCGGTGGGAAGGGATGGGGGGGCGCGAATGGATAAGGGAGTCACGTAGGGAGTGATCCCTGCGGAAAGCAGAAAGGGGGGGAGGGAAAGATGTGCTTGGTGGTGGGATCCCATTGGAGGTGGCAGAAGTTACAGAGAATTATATGTTGGACCCGGAGGCTAGTGGGGTGGTAGGTGAGGACAAGGGGGAACACTATCCCTGGTGGGGTGGCGGGAGGACGGGGTGAGAGCAGATGTGCGTGAAATGGGAGAGATGTGTTTGAGAGCAGAGTTGATGGTGGAGGAAGATTTCCTCGTGTTTGCATTTTTAAAATTTTGTACCTATTTTCACTGTCTTTTGCACCTTCCAGTGATGTTGTTAAAATCTTCATTTTGCATTTAAAGTTCAACAAAACAGCAAGTATGTATCAATGAACACATTTTACAGTTGCCATCCACCACATGCCAATATCATTTGATACTTGCATGCTTCAGTATCTTTGATCTATGAAGCTAGTTACAGTTAAACTTCAATAATCCACTATCCCATTGTTCAGAAATTAATGGCTAGCAGCTCACTTGCCATATTCTGTTTCCTGCACTCCTTTTAGACTCATGAGAGCCCATTTCTAATGCTCCTTTTAAACTTATCATGTCCAAACACCAGAGTAAGCAGTTGGTGGAATCTTTATTGCACACCCTCAATGATAAATCCTTTTAAGGTAGGGTTCCAAAATACTTCAGATGCAAATCGTCTATTACTGCTTTAAACGGAAACTATTGTCTGCCTTCTATTGCATCTTTCTCATGTAGTTTTCCAGTAAAGCATGTCTTTTTTGGTTTCTTTTGTTGAGATTTAAGGTCCTTGATTTAATTGAACTAGAAACATGAGAAAATTTGCAGATGCTGGAAATTCAAAGTAACACACAAAATACTGGAGGAACTCAGCAGGTCAGGTAGCATCTAACGAAAAGAGTAAACCCTGATGCAGGGTCTCGGCCCAAAACGTCGAATATTTACTCTTTTCCATTGATGCTGCTTGACCTGCTGAGTTCCTCCAGTGTTTTGTGTGTATTGCTTTAAATCAAACTACATCATAGTAAATGTGAAACTCTGTCATAATATAATACAGCAAGCTTTTCATTAACCCTTTCTCAATGCACAATACTCGACAGTCATTCTTGTTTCTAATGCAAGCATTTTTTTACATTTCTAATATAACTAACATCTAAAATATTGTCATCATTGAATAGTTCACCTTGTTTCTTTTGTAGCCCTCCACGTTCCTTGACTCCACATCAGCCACGCTGTGGTTCAGAGATGGATACACACAGCATTGGAGAAAAAAACAGCTCACAGGTATGAAAATTTGAAAGTATTCTGTCACTTTTCTTTAAAATCTGTTCTAGAGCTTGCAGAGTAGTCAAGTAATTATCACAGCTCAGTAAGTAAAGGTAGATATACTGCAGGTTTTATATCAATGACACTAGCAACTCTAAAGTTCACCATAAGACAATCCTGCAGAATTTCTTCAGGTTGTTGTTATTTTTTTCAAATGAATGATGGAAAACATATTACATCTCTTGTGTTACTTCCAGTGATAAGGTTCTAAACCAGTTAAGTGAATTTTGCAATCTTATTTGGATTAGAAATAACTCAATTCTGCATTGCATACAAAGTTGCGCAACACAACTGGTTAACCATAGTTACAATACAAGTTTAAATGTAGGATCAGTTATGGTCTTTACAGTCCTTCAAACCTGCTCCACCATTCACTTAGATCATAGCTGATCTGAGTCTGATTTCTGCTGTACTTTTACCTGCTTCTTCTCCATAACCTTTGTCTCCACTCTAGTTCAGTGAATGGTATCTCTCAGCCCTTAAAGTATGTTTTACCATAGCCGCGGATATCTGGGGTAATACATTCCATATATTCAAGACCCAGAAAGAAGAAATTCCTCCTCCTATGTATCTTAAATGGATGATTCCATTATTTTGAACCTCTGCTCCCTAGCTCTGGACAGGTAAGTTTCACCAGTGGGGAGAAAAACAGTGTTAAACCTTTAGGTGGAACACATTTCAAAAGAATAGATACCCCAACAAGCGGAATGTCTTGTCGGCATTCACCTCTCAGGGTCTTGTAGGTTTTGATAAGATCATCTGTTATTCTTCTAAACTGTTATGAGTATGGCCCAACGTACATAATCTTTCCTCGTAAGACATCCACTTTATCTTAGGAATCAGCCCAGTGAACCTTCTCTGAACTATCTGCATAGAGAAGAACACCCATGCTTAATTAAATGGCATGTAGAAATCCATGCAATTGTGGTCATTCCAATGTCCTGAATAATAATAACAGGACTTCTGTAGTTTTATGCTCCATCACCATTTGCGTATTGACAGAACCAAAGCAGTAATTTATGAGTAATATAAGCAAGGTTCTAAATGAATAAATGATCATCTGAAGCAGGTCGGTATTAAGCGGTGTTAGCAACCCTTATGCATCCCAGGACGTCTAAGTCCCCAGGATTGAATGAGATCTACCCTGGATTGCTATGGGAAGCAAGGGAAGAGATAATTAGGGTCCTGATGAAGATTTTTGCATCTTCTTTATCCACAGGTGGGATGCTAGGTAACTTATGTTGTTCCTTAATGTAAGGAAGGGATAAGCAAGGTAACTACAAGCCAGATCACACAGCCAGAGGTAGGGAAATTATTGGAGAAAATCTTAATGGATAGTATTTGTGTACATGTGGAAAGACACAGACTAATCACAGTTAGTATGCCTGTGTACAGGGGAAGTCTTGCCTTTCTAACATATTTCAGTTTTCTGAAAAGATAACTCAGAAACTTAATAAAGCTAGGGCATTAGACATTAGACATTATCTATAAGGATTTGATAAGGTATGTGCCGAGGTTAAAGCACATGGGGTCCAAAGTGAACTAGCTAATTGGTTCCAAAATCCATATAGATAATCCATATACATAAAGTTTGGTCTGGTGACATGAGGCAGAAGATAGTGAAAGAAGATTGAAAGTCGGTGACCAGTTGTATACCACAGGAATCATTCTGATATCCTTGTTTATGATATTTTTCAGCAATTTGGAGGTATGATTAGCAAGTTTATGATGGTACAAGAACTGGTAGTGTGGGTAATGGGGGAGGTTATCTATAATAGGATATTTTTCAGGTGGAGTGTTAGCATGTTGGTAGATGGAATTGAATCCTATTAAGTGTGAGGTCAAATATGAGTGGAACCTGTGTAGTAAATAAAAGAGTGCTAAAGGATGCTGAATTCCGGGAGATTTAAGTGCATATTTGCCTGAAAGTAGCAACCGCAAGGATGATTAAGGAACTTTATATCATGCTTGCCTTTGTAATAGCATACTATATGAACATTGACATGTTATGTTGCAACTTTACAAACCAGTAGTTAGACCACACTTGGAGTATTGTGTGCAGTTTTGGTTACCACACAATGGGAAAAATGTGATTGTGCTGGGGAGTGCAAAGAAGATTTAACAGGATTGGAGAGTTTTTGTGGTGTGGAGAAATTGGATAGTTGGTGTTTGTTTTTCCTAGCATAAAGGAGGCTTATGACTGACCTAACAAAGATATATAAAATTATTAGAGGCATAATTGTCTGAATGTTTTTCTTATGGTAGAGATGTCAAAAATGAGAAGGCAAGGGCCTAAGATGAGAGGGAGGAATTTGCAAGGAGGTGGTGGCAAGATTTATTTTTCCACAGAATGGTTGATAGCTAGAACTCATTGCCTGAGGAGATAGTAGAGTCAAGTGCAATTATTATGTTTGAGATATTTAGACAGGCAAGGTGTAGCGGATAAGGTCCTAATGAAAACAAATGGGATTAGTGTATATTGTACAAGGATTGGTATGGACATGTGGGCTGTGACTCTACTTAAATGAAGGAGCTTAATTTTAGCAAGGCCATAAATGTGAAGACTGAAGAGATGACATGTTCAAAGGAGCATTGATTACAGTGTGTGGCATATTTCCACAGGCAGTTTCCAGATTAAATCCAAGTGTGAAAAGTTATAAAGGAAAGCATTGACAGGATATGCACACAAATGCAAAATGTTTAATTTATTACAATGAGTTTCATGTGTCTTATGGTTATCTAGACATTTAATCAAAACAAAATGTAATTCAAAGTAAGAGGGCAATGCTTTCATTACAATCGTTACAAATAAATTTTGCAGTGACGACAATCATGCAAAATCCAGTTAGATGGTGCCGCGCTCAGACGCAGTGGCTTCTACCGGGTCAACCAAAGGTGTTACTGCCTTTTTAAAGCATTTTTTATGATCGCAAGACCCTGCTTGATATTTAGGAGTTAAAATACTGGAGGTCTACCCCATTAGCGAGTTGCTCACTGGCAGAAAAACTGAAGGAGGTGGACTGTGATGTTGCCTGCGACAGAGCGGCGTTGGTGCACGAAGGAGGTGTGCAGTGTAACAGCGAGTGATAGTCTTAGTCGCTTTTCTTGTGATCGCAAGACTATTGGACTTTGGTGGTGTGAAATGCTGCAAGTCCAATTTACTGACGAATGCTAGGGGAGCTGTGTGCCCTTGGTCCTAGTGGGAACCTAGGTCTCAAGCCACAGTGTCCCCTGCTTGCAGCTGCCGAGGGGAAAGCGTTGGAGTCTTGCGCTCCACCAATGTGCTGGAGGCAGTGGACAAACTGTGTTGTGTTCAACTGTTGACTGCTACAACATTCACGGACTTGGACTGTATATTTTTTGTGTGACTGTATATTGCTGCTATCAAATGCGCTTGATGTCTTAAATGTGCCTTGTGCCGTGTATGACTGTTGCTACTGTGTTTTGCACCTTGGCCCTGGAGTAACGCAGGTTTGTTTGGCTGTATTCATGTATGGTTGAATGACAATTGAACTTGAACTTGAAAAATCTCAGCATTTTGCAACAAGTACTAACAAAAATAATTACCAATAATTTGCTGCTATTATTTTGGAGGAGAGTAGTTACATCAGTGAAGTGAAATTGTTTAAAGAACTTAGGAAGATAACAAAATCAAACTGGAATAATTATCCTTTGTTGATAAAACCTGTAACTGGTTATTGATATAGACATAGGTGTATGATATGTGCCTTGCAAATATTTGAATATATCCTTCAACTTGCAGAGGCCGGATTGCAGTTGTAAACCAGTCAGTAGGTCTGCAAATGGTTAAGAGCCAGTGTGAGTTGATAGAGAACGTTGCATTCAATGTGATGTCTCCTCTTGCACATGTAACCACATGCAAAAATTATGCACCGGAAGTCAGGTCAAAACACATTTGACCTCTCATTCATCTCTGGGCTCACTGTTAATTCCTTTGGTTTTGCATAGCTTCACATCCAGTCCCGCTGCTTCATGCCTGACACAGCAAAGCAGAATTCATTTGAATTCTTGATTCATCTTGATTATAAAGTCAAATTTTTATTTTTTTATTATTATTTCCTGAATAAATGCTTTCATGCATTAATAGTCATTTGTATTTTTGAATATTTTATTTCAAATCTTAATATTTTGCTTTTTAATATGAATTGGTCAATTATATGAAAATAGTGAGGCTGTTCTTTAATATAGTGCAAGCTGTCACAGGACATGATTTGAGCCGTGTTATCTGGAGGCAAAATTGCTTGTAGAACCTGTGTGGAACCAAAACACTGAGGTCATTAGGCACTGCATGTCCTTAAAAGATTATTGTGACTGTGAGCGGTGGGTCAGAACAAGTACGAGTGTGTGAAGATTTTAAAAGAGTTAATTTCTCTGCTGGAGTTCCTTTGTATAATATTTAGTAAGCATATATCTGGATAAAATATGATTGACTTTGATCTCTCAGACCATTTGAATTAAGTGAACAATACAATTGTCCATCTCAAGATCTGGGGTTTGGAATACTAGTGTTCCTTTACCACTTTTGTTGATATGGTTATAGAATGATAAGATATTTGACATAAGACTGAGTATGCATAATGGCTTGGTTTGTAAACTGTCTCAGAGTTCCAGTAACCCAGTTTTGATCCTGACCACTGCTGCCGTCTGAGAGGAATTTTCATGTTTACCCTGTGACCACATGGGTTTTTTCTCTGGGTGTTCATTTGCTCCCATATTCCCAAGCATGTGGATTTACCCACTGTGAACTGTCTCTTTTGAATGGTGGAATATTTGGGAATGGAGAGGGGTGAGTTGATGGGAATGTGGTGACAATGAGTGGAATTAGTGTAAATGATTGCTTGATAGTTGGCACAGTCTTGGTGGGCTGAAGAGCCTGTTTCCTTGTCAAGCAACTCTGACGAGCTCTATGACATGCTCATATTAATAATTCACATGAATGATTATGATAACCTGACCTAAAACAAATGTATATTAATATTATGAATGTTGGCCTTGTGGCATTCTGAAATGTAGATTGTATTTTAGTTAGTTAAACTGGAGCTGTCTTTAACCTAACCAAATTAAAACTAGGTAACGCTCACTGGAAAGCGTCTGAAGTTGACAAATCCAGAGAAGTGTGACAGCTTTAAGCTCCTTGAGTCAGCTGGAAGGTAGTTACATGTGTTTGGAGAGTTTTGCATCCAAGCTCTTTTTTTAAAAAAAAGAGCAGGGCACAAAATTATTGTCATCAGTCCTTCACGTTAACACTACAGTGTTATTTGTACAAAAGGCTATGATATGAATTATAAACATATGTAAAATAACTATCGTAAGTACATTTAATAAATATTTTCATGATTTTTTCCTTTAGTCTGAAGAAGATTATCTAGAAAGAAAGAGAGAGGTAGAAAATATAATGAAGAAAAATGCTGACTGGATATGGGATTGGTCAAGCAGACCCGAGAATATCCCTCCAAAGTAAGTACAAGCTTGGATTTATTATCCACCATTAGTCATGTTCCTCACCTAATCACTCACCAATTTAATCCATAGACAGGTTTAAATTAGGAGAATCCTGGAGAATTAACTACCCTATCTGAAAGAGATGTTCAAGATTATAAAGGAACTTCATTGAAATTCAGTATTTGGTTGGTTGTCAAGTTTATTAATAGTAAAAAGAAATGAAGGAAGGTTTGGAGAAAAATGTTAATGTGGATGATGTTGAATCACATGTCTCTGCCATGGCCTGTGAACTGTAAGGTGTAAATTCCCTTAGAATTAGTTTAATAACTTGAAAAATTACAGTTTTAAATTAATTTTACATTCCTTTAAAAGTGGGATGGGGTGGTGGGGTGAATATCCACCCAGGTCTAGCTAAGAAACAAAGGGAGAGTATTAAAGTAAAAGAAGAGCTGCAATGTTTTCAGAAGCAGGAAGCTCACAGATAGGGCGAGTTTTATTTTTCAGAGTAGGTTGCTAGCGTATTTGCTAGAGGGAGAAAGTAAAACAAAGGAGAAAACCGGCCCCCTCCTGATCACTGCCACACCCCACCCAGCTCTCAAAGTTCAGTACTGTCACTTAATTCTACCTACTGAAACAGTCAGCCAATTTTCATGCTGAGTCCCTGCCCGACCACTTCCAACCACATTCCCCACCCCCCCAACTCCCACTTCATCTGCTCCACATTTCCACTCAATGACACGATGGACCTGCTGGATGTTTTACCTTAGGACAACATACAGAATAAAGGGGGTCCTTCATGTAAGACCCATTCAACAGCTTCTGCTGCCTTTGGCGCTTTCAAGCAACCGACCCATGACCACAATCATGAGTGACCTCCGCAGTGACCAATTAATCCGTCTCTGCAGGATGAAATTCTGGTTAGGGAGTGAGAATAGGGTCTATAGAAGCGTCCCAAAAAGACCATGAAGGGATATACACAGCTTAAGCAAACATGCTGGAAGATAGCAGGTGAAATACAGTATAGGAGCATTTGCAGAGCAGCAAAATGAATATGTTTGAATGGTGAACACATTAAATATTTGTGCAGTGCTTTATGAAATATAGAAAGTTCTCAAGCAGGTACAACAAACAATAGAGGCAGTATGTTGGTTTTTATTATAGATGAAGGGGAATAGAAAGTTCCAAGTCTTGCTGCAATTATACAGGGATTGCAGTTTCAGCCTCAATGCCTCAGTAAGGGTATACTTGGGGCAAATGCAGCATGGGTTTAGTAAATTAAATTCTTGGACCAACAACTTGGTTTATGAAGTGAGATCAAATAATAGTCCGCTACCAGAAGCATGAGGGGAATCAGTGATGATCTCATTGAAACATACTGAGGGCACTGATTCCTGTTGATGACGAGTGTGGAACTGGAGAGCTGAGCTTGTAAATGTTGATTGTTTGAAACTCAAAACTCAATCTTTGTGAATATACAAGACGGAGTTTGAAAGAACTCACACAGCAAAGGAATTAAATGCTGTGGCAGGAAAGTGATACTGAGCCAGCTATGATTTTGCTGTACTCAGGTTAAAATGCCAAATGGTTTACTAATGTTCCTTTTTCTTGCATTATTTGGGAGAGGGGGCAAGCAGTAATCTTCAATTAAACTTGATGGCTTTATGGGGGGAGGGGAGGATTTCATTTGCACACCAGATGAATCAAATGACTTGTTTGTGTGTTCTGGCATTGTATGATTTTGCTGTCTTTGGAATTTCTTTAACACTATAGCTCGACCTAAAGTTTCTCCTTCTGAACTAGGGAATTCCAGTTCAAACATCCAAAGCGTTCTGGTACTCTGAGCATGAGGAATACTGGTGTCATGAAAAAGGGAGGTATTTTCTCGGCTGAATTCCTGAAAGTTTTCCTGCCATCACTGCTCATCTCCCATGTACTTGCTGTTGGTTTGGGGTAAGTTGTTATCCAGTTGACTGTTCTATTCTAAACTTACATTGAGATCCATTAACTGCACAGATACAAATGTTTAAAGGAATTATTCCAATCTACATTTCTCAGTAGTGAAGATATTTTGTGGATTAACTTGAATTGAACATTTTCATACTGAACTTAAGGTTCAAAATTTTCTTAATATGGTTACAGACAGTTTCTCAATCATAATGGAAAAACCAATATTTTGTAGATACTAAGAAAGTCCTTCCTGTAATTGGTTTCTTGCTCTCTTTTGAACTTCGAGCCTGTTGTACAGTCGGCCCTCCTTATCTGCGAGGGATTCGTTCCAGGACCCCTCGCGGATACCAAAAAATGCGGATGCTCAAGTCCCTTATTCAACCTGTCTCAATGCAGTGGACCTTGGGACCCAGTGGAACCCCGGACCTTATTTAACCTGTCTCAGCGCGGTGGACATTAGGACCCAGCGGTAGAGCTCTGAATCCACAGTGTTTCTGTTCACGAAAATAATCAGGATCGCGATTTAAAATAAAGTGGAAATAATAAAGCAATCGGAAAGAGGTGAAACGTCATCGGTCATTGGAAAAGCGTTAGGCTACAGTCGGGCCAACGATCGGAACAATTCTAAAGGATAAAGTGGGAAAAGCCCTGCCCCAATGAAAGCTACAATTATTATTAAACAACGTAGTGGTTTAGTTATTGAGTTTTGGGTTTTTGATCCTTCACATCAACCCGGCAGGGATGGAGAGCGCGCTCAGGAGCAGTCTGTGACTGGTTTGAACTCGGGAATTTCCATTCCCGAGCCTGGCACTGAAACATACGTTTCTTAAGTGTTTTATATGCATAGAAAGGTAAAATATATACTATATACTAAGACAAATGTTTGACTAACTGACGCTAAATAATACCGAATGTACCTGTTCTGACTTACTTAATAAGAGAACTCCCGTTTTTTTTTTCGATCCTGATCCACGATAACCTATGCACATCCTCCGGTATACTTTAAATCATCTCTAGACTACTTATAATACCTAATACAATGTAAATGCTATGTAAAATAGTTGTTATACTGCATTGTTTAGGGAATAATGACAAGAAAAAAAAGTCTGTACATGTTCGAACAACAAGTGCCGGAAGAGCACTTCTGGGTTTTCTCGATTCGCAGTTGGTTGAATTTGCGCATGTGGAACTTGTGGATGAGGAGGGCCGACTGTACATACACCCATATCCTTGAAAGACAGAATTTCTGTCCAACATCACACCTTGCTGATTGTGCTCTGTGTTTCTGCACTTAAATTTCATTTCCAACTATGTTCCCTATCAAAACTTCGACAAGTTTATGGTAACCATTTCTTAGGATTTCAACATGCTTGTGATTTAAGAATATAGAAAATCTACCCATGTTTCTCCCTCTCAAAGGTAGTGTTGAAAATGAATGAATTGTTAAATTATGAAACAAACTATTCTTAACCTTCTAAAACATTTTCTTCAGCTTCCATTTATTAAATTATTTTTATAGTAAACTTATATGAGGACCTCATAATATTAAAATATCAACCTTATTTATAAACACAAGAGATTCTGCAGATGCTGGAAGTCCAGAGCAACACATACAAAATTGTGGAGGAACTCGGCAGGTCAGGCAGCACTGATAAATATGAATAAACAGTCAATGTTTTAGGCTGAGACCCTTCATCAGGACTGGAAAGGAAAGGGGAAGAAGCCAGAATAAGAAGATGGAGAGAGGGGAAGGAGTACAAGCTGGAAGATGATAGGTGAAACCAGGTGGGTAGGGGAGAGAGGATGAAGTGAGAAGCTGGGAGCTGATAGGTGAAAAAGGTAAAGGGCTGAAGAAGGAATCTGATAGAAAAGGAAGAGGGACACCCGGGGGAGATGTTGGGCAGGTGAGAAGGAGAGAAGAGGTAAGAGGGGAGACAGAGTGGGGAATGGATGAAGGGGGAGGGGGAAATTATTGGTAGTTAGCGAAATTGACGTTCATGCCATCAGGTTGGAGGTTGCCCAGATGGAAAATTACTCCTCCAATCTGACAGTAGCCTCATCGTTGCAATAGAGGAGACCATGGACCGACATGTCGGAATGGAATTGGAGTTAAAATGGTTAGCCACCAGGAAATCCTGTTTGTTGCAGGTGGAACAAAGTTGCTTAATAAAGCGGTCCCCAAATCTACGTCGGTTCTTACCGATGTAAAAGAGGCCACTTCGGGATCATCGGATACAGTAGACAACCCCCAACAGATTTCAAGTGAGTCCTGGAAGAACTGTTTCTGGCAGTGATTGGAGGTGACGGATGAGGTGAATGGGCAGGTGTAGCACTTCTTCCACTTGCAGAGATAAGTGCCAGGAGTGAGATTACTGGGTAGGGATGAATGTACAAGGGAATCATAGAGAACAATTCCCGCAGGAAGCATAGAGTGAGAGGATGTGCTTAGTGGGGTCCAGTTAGAGATGGAAGTTACAGAGAATGATGTGCTGGAGGAGGAGGTTCATTGGGTGGTAGGTGAGGACAAGAGGGAAACTCTGTTCAGGTGGTGGGAAGATGGGGCGAGGGCATCACTGGTGGAGGAAAGGAAACCCCATATTTTGAAAAAGGAAGACATCTGATGTGCTGGAAAGGAAAGTCTCATTCTAGGAACAAATGTGGAGACAAAGGATTTGTTTTATTTTATTTACAGTGGATTCTGGTTAATTGGGCCATTGTTTATTTGGGCAGCCGCTTACTTGGGACAACTCAAAGAACGAAAACTAATCAAGAAAGTAGCCCTGATTGCATTCATTTGTTTGGGACATTATGCCACTTAATTGGATGAGGAAACTCTTGCCATGCAGTTTCTAACTAGCATCAATTGACTCTACACCTTGCTTAGAGCAAACAGTTTTTAAATAGCATCAGTTGTATTTATTTGTGTTCAAAAATCAATGATTTTTGTCACTGATAGTTAGCAAGAAATAAGCAGTAAGACAATTCAGAATTTCTTTACTCTCTGCGGTCGCAAGCATTCACTCTGGCAACATACCATCCGGGTGTCCCGTTCACGTCCACAGAATCTCCTGTCTGTTCCTCTGACTATTGAGTCCCCTATCACTACTGTTCCCCTCTTCTCCCTCTTTCCCTTCTGCAGCACAGATCCATGCTTAATTCTGGTAGCCTGTCTCCGTGGCATTCCCCTGGTAGGACATCCCTCACAACAGTATCCAAGATGGAATATTTATTACTGAGAGGAACGTCCACAGGGGTGGTCTGTGCTAACTGCCGAGTCACCTTCCCATTCCTTTTCCTGACAGTCACTCAGCTACCTGCTTCCTGCAACCTCGGGATGACTACGTCCCTTTAATTCCAGTCGATGATCTCTTCACTCTCCTGTACAAGCTGAAGGTCATCCAGCTGCTGCTCCAGATCCCTAACACAGTCTTCAAGGAACTAACACACAGTTGTATAGTGCTGTAGAAGTATTAGTGACGTACTAATTTTTGTATTTCATTTGATTACATAATTTGTTATTCAGTAAATAGTTTTTTATAAACTTTTTTAACTATTTCCGTGAAACTTTGGTTAATTGCGATGACTGCTTAATTGGGCCAAAGTGTACTGGCCCCTGTGTGACCCAATTATCTGGAATCCAGTGTATTTGATTCTATCTACTTTTTTAAAAAAGCCACAAGTACTGTTAGACTGGCATAATGAGCATTTCTAGAGGGTTTTTCTGAAAGACTGCTAAAAATTGACATAAAAACCCCAGTTTCTTCCCATTCCCTTTCCTATGAAGGAAGGTGTCATATTTCAGTAACTGAGAAATATGAGCATTTAATGTTCCATTTTAAGATAACCCACATCCCTTCCACTTTACTCCTTTTTCTGATTCACCCTGAGCTTCTCATAAACCCTTTTCAATAAATTCTCCTCCTCCTCTTTCCCCTATGTTTAATTTCCCAGTTTCTGTCCCCTCCCCTAATCTCGTTCTGCTTGCCTGTCACCCACACTCTCGATACACTCGTCTCCTATATCCTGCCTTCCTTCCACTGTTCTCCATTTGCCAGGCAGCCTTCTGTTATTTGGTTCCACTCACTACCTTGATCCACCATCACATGCCAGCTCTTGCTGCACCCCTCCCTACTCTCTGCTCAATATTGGCCATCTCTTCCTTACATTCTCTGTCCCAATGTAGGGTTTTGACCCAAAACGTCGACTGTTCCTTTACCTCCACCAGAGCCGCCTGGCCTGAGTTCCCCTAACAATTTTATTTTTGCACCAAATCCCAGTAGCTGCAGTGTCTTGTCAGTTTTTAATGTCCGAACACTAGGAGTTGTAGGCCAGAATTTTTCTCAAATTACATTGGATCATTTATCTGTGATGGATGTGGGTCTAAATTGCTATCATGTGAGGATTTGATGGATAATCTCTGATCAACATATTTTTCTTTCTAGAATCTATATTGGCAGACGCATAAGTACCCCATCCAGTGCTGTTTAAGGATGTTCCACTGAAAGTGTTTTGCGTGTGATGAAGTAGCAGATCCTATGAAGAATTCTCTGAAAAGCGGCCATTAACTATGATGTAGCTACCACGTTTCTTAAGTTATTACAATACTAAGTACTGTGCTCATAGTTGATTAGCCCGATTCTTCTCCCTGACTAGTTAAACTTTTACCTGTTTAAAGCCATTCACAAATGCCATAGACTCATTGATTTCTGTGAAAGCTAAATTTTAATTCATAAACAAAGATGTGAAACAAGTTGTCTAGTAGTGAAAATATATAAGCTAAAGAAATTCTTGAAAAACTGATTTTCCAATTTTCAGATTTGTTCACTTAAAGGTAGGTAGAGAGCTTCTTTTCCATGATCCACTGACGAATAAAAAGGAGCCATTTGTGTGAGAATTCCACTTACTATTAGTGGTAACAAGATTGTGAATTTGTAGTATTCAGTTAAAACAATGAAAATATTGAAATGCAAGCAACCAAGATTTGATCAAGTGGGAATATTGTGGTTGAATGCTGTTTTTTAAACTGATATCTTGTAAGAATTTGAACAGAGTCAGATCTATACAATAGATCTCAGGAAGTTGACTCGAATTTTTAAAACCAGGTGTTACATATACAAGCAACACACATCAAAGTTGCTGGTGAACGCAGCAGGCCAGGCAGCATCTGTAGGAAGAGGTACAGTCGACGTTTCAGGCCGAGACCCTTCGTCAGGACTAACTGAAGGAAGAGTGAGTAAGGGATTTGAAAGTTGGAGGGGGAGGGGGAGATCCAAAATGATAGGAGAAGACAGGAGGGGGAGGGATGGAGCCAAGAGCTGGACAGGTGATTGGCAAAAGGGATATGAGAGGATAGGCTTGGAAACGAATCCTAAAGCCAACTGGAGTAAGTTGGCGACGGAGGCACGTTCCAAGAAAGGATATATGGCTCTGATAGCGTGTCTGAGTCAAAGTGTGGTCGAAAAGTTGAAGAGCCGAAGAAATTACGGATGGGATTTCTTCGGCTCTTCAACTTTTCGACCACACTTTGACTCAGACTTGCTATCACAGCCATATATCCTTTCTTGGAACGTGCCTCCCTCGCCAACTTACTCCAGTTGGCTTTAGGATTCGTTTCCAAGCCTATCCTCTCATATCCCTTTTGCCAATCATCTGTCCAGCTCTTGGCTCCATCCCTCCCCCTCCTGTCTTCTCCTATCATTTTGGATCTCCCCCTCCCCCTCCCACTTTCAAATCCCTTACTCACTCTTCCTTCAGTTAGTCCTGACGAAGGGTCTCGGCCTGAAACGTCGACTGTACCTCTTCCTACAGATGCTGCCTGGCCTGCTGCGTTCACCAGCAACTTTTATGTGTGTTGCTTGAATTTCCAGCATCTGCAGAATTCCTGTTGTTTGTGTTACATATACATCTCTTTTTAAGGTGGATTCCAATAAATCATTTGTCATTGATTGCACTTGGGTTTTCTGATGATGAAATGTATCAAATGTAATATCTAAATCATCTCATCAATTATTCTACTGGATTAGAAATGAATTTTTAAAGTCTGTTTAATGCATTTTACTTTATATTGTGTTTAGAGACTTGTTTAATATGTGTGCAAGAAATTAAACTACACTGAAACATCCAGGGTTATCAATAAAGGGAACTTGCCTGTCTGGTGGGTAGTTTAAAAATCACAGTTTGGTTTTTACAATTCAACCTTCAGAATTCATTAAGTACAAGAATGTAGATACAGATGGTATAAAATAATAAAGGAATCATTAGCAAGCTATAAAACCAGATCATGTTTCACAAATAGCCTTGTCATGCAAAAATCTTAGTGTGTTGCCCCAGTGCTTGTAACTGATGCATTCATGCAAGTACAGTGACTCGTTTAATGTGATGGCATGTATAATGTAGTAGAATTAATAATATATAAAAGAACACATCCAGATAGTTTGATTTGACTGCTGAGCAGAATTGATATTATACAGTTAAAGACTACTAGAGAGAGGGTTCACTAGTTTCACTGGTGTTTATCATGAGTAGGTCGGGTTTCCTTGGTCTTTGAGTAGCACATCCTCACTACCTGAGACACCAAGATGAAGTGACAAAGGCAACAAAGTTTGAAAAAATCTAGAAGTAATTTTTGGCCATGTAGAACTTTAATTCTTACAGTATAGAACCAATAGGAATCTCAGGAAAGTAAGGTGTTCCTCGGTGAAAGTCTATGATTACCTCGCATGCATCTTAGTGAGCACAGATGCTTCTGCCTGAAATAAATGGGTTTTAATTCTTTAACCACCAAATTTGAAATCCTCATTAATGATAACTGCTTTTTAGACCTATCCAAGTGTCTTGCCTGCTTTAAATGTTTATGTTTTAAGTAGTGGGAACAATAACTGGAAATGGGGATAATTGGATCAGATTAATGAAGTTTTCTATTTCTTCAGATTTGTTATGCAAATATATTACTTGCATTTTACAGAATGCTGTTGTGATTCATGCTTGTGATTAATATGGAAACATGCTGAAATTTTAAATGTTTACAGTATAATAAAAGCATTATGTGATTGAATGAAATTACATTTTTGTAACAATTAACACGGCACTTGTGCAGGATTCTCTAAAGCAGGGGTCCCCAACTTTTTTTAGCACCGCAGACCGGTTGATTATTGACAATATTCTTGCAGACCGGCCGACCGGGGGTAGGGTTGCCAACGGACAAGAGTAGCAGTCAAATACGTAGGTTTACCCCGAGAAAGACTACCATGACCATGAAGCCTTGCGCGGGCACCCGTGTGCACATGTGTGTACGTGCTGATTTTTTTCTACAAATTGTTTTTGGGTGATTCTGTTCGGGAGTGGGGGGTGGTAATCACGACCACAATATAGGTGGTAAGTGGCTATTACACTCAATTTCGTTTCTAAAAGGGTTTACTTAACAAATTTAATATTAAACACACAGCGCATGTTTTCCTCACATGAATATAGTGATAAGTCAATTATAAGTCACTTATAAGTAAATAGCATCATAACATTTTAAGTAACGTTTGGATATTAAACACACAGCGCATATTTTCCTCGTATGAACATATAAAATCAGTGCAACACACCAATATCGCTGAATCAGTGGGAGCCCTGTGCTTGTTCCCTGCAACGAGACGGTACTATCGAGGGGTGATGGGAGACAGCGATACTTGAAGGGGGTTCCTTATGTCCAGTCTATTCCACGACTTTGTTTTTGTTGCATTCATTGCAGAGATATGTTGGAAATGAAAGCAATGTTTTCTGTGCTTTCGTGGCTATCTCAGGATATTTAGCCTTGACTTTGATCCAGAATGCCGGCAGAGATGTTATGTCAAACATACTTTTCAGCCCACCGTCATTTGCAAGCTCGAGGAGTTCATCATCTTCCCGCGCTGACATGGATGACACGTGTAATGGCCTCGTGTGTGTTCAAGCTCAACAGTGCTTGACAGGGAATGAGGAAAGGTGCAGCTGACTCATATCACCAAATTATATTGTTTCCTTGCGGCCCGGTGGTTGGGGACTGCTGCTCTAAAGGTCAACTTGCAGGTTAAGTTGATGGTAAGGAAGGCAAATTTGATGTTAGCATTCATTTCAAGAGGACTAGAATATGAGAACAAGGATGTGATGCTTTGACTTTGTAAGGCGTTGGTCAGACTGCACGTGGAGTACTGAGAGTAGTTTTGGGCCCCTTATTAAAGGATATTAAAGATGTGCTGGCTTAAGAGAGGATCCGAAGGAGGATTACAAGAATGATTCTGGGAGTGAAAGAGTTAAACTGTGAGGAGCATTTGATGGCTCTGGGCCTGTACTCGCTGGGATTTAGAAGAATGAGGGAGAAAAGGTCTGGATAGAGTGGATGTGGGGAGGATGTTCCCTATAGTGGTAGACTCTACGATCACGGGGCACAGCCTCGGAATACGGGGACATCTATATTACAACAGAGATGAGGAGGAATTTCTTTAGCCTGGTGAATCCGTGGAATTCATTGCCACAGATGACTCTGGGGGCCAAGTCATCGAGTATACTTAATGTAGGGGTTGATAGTTTCTTGATTAGCCAAGATGTCAAAAGTTAAAGACAGAAGGCAGGAGAAAGTGATTGAGACGGATAATATGTCAGCCATGATGGAATGGCAGAGTAGACTTGATGAGCCTAATGGCCTAATTCTGCCCCAATGTCATGTTCTAACACTGAGTTTATATGGTAGAAATGTTGGAATTTATAAGCAAAAGTTATTCTACAGTGACGGAAATCAAGTGAGACATAAGTGATTCTGCAGATGTTGGAAATCTTAAGCAACCACAAAATGCTGGAAGAACTCACCAGGCCACACACCATCTTTGAAGAGGATTGAACATTCGACGTTTCGGGCTGAGGCCCTTCATCAAGCAGAAGCCAGAATAAAAAGGCAGGGGGAAGCGGAAGAGAAGGAATACAAGCTGGCAGGTGAGTCAGAGTGAGGGCATAGGTAGGGTGGAAAATCAAGTCACAGGATTACCATGCTTGGCTGCAATGATCGGCTGATAATTTTCATGTTAGTGACATCTGCTTCAGTATGTTTAACAACATAATATGAAAAATGAGAAGTTACAGTACGTTGGACATTCTTAGCCAGTTGTTTGCATTATTCATAATTGAGCATGATTTTTTCTACCTGTGGCATCTCATTCTTTTTAGTAAGAATGCCAGAGGTTAAAATATTTAGATTATGAGGACACTTAGTCCTCGTTTATTGTCATTTAGAAATGCATGCATTCATTAAGAAATGATACAATGTTCCTCCAAGTGATATCACAAAAAAAGGACAAACCAAAGACTAACACTGACAAGACCACATAATTATAACATATAGATATAATTTGATAAAGAGCAGACCATGGGCACGGTAAAAAAAAAGTCTCAAAGTTCCGATCGACTCCCGATAGTCCCCGATAGCAGGCGGCAGAAGGAGAAATTCTCCCTGCCATAAACCTCCAGGCGCCGACAACTGTCAATGCATTGGAAGCACCCGAGCACCATCTCTGCCGAGCGCTTTGACCCCGTCCTGGCCACTGAGCAACTAGCAAAGCCGAGGACTCGGGGCCTTCCCCTCCAGAGATTCTGGATCACACAGTAGCAACAGCAGCAAAAAGGGCATTTCAGAAGTTTCTCCAGATGTTCCTCCGTTCTCTCACATCTGTCTATATCAAATCAGGATTGTGCACAGCACCCTACTTGACAGATTACAGATATCATTCACCGGAGTGGCCGCGCAAGCTGCGTTGTGCCATGACGCCATCTTCTCCTCCTCCTTAAATAAATATTTAAATTATTTTCTAATTTCATGTCAGGACCGAGAGTATCTAAACAAATTGTTGGCAATGGCAAAATACCAAAGTGCTTTTAACACACACAAAAAATGCTGGTGAACGCAGCAGGCCAGGCAGCATCTATAGGAAGAGGTACAGTCGACGTTTCGGGCCGAGACCCTTCGTCAGGACTAACTGAAAGAAGAGATAGCAAGAGATTTGGAAGTGGGAGGGGGAGGGGGAAATCTGAAATGATAGGAGAGGACAGGAGGGGAGGAGTGGATCTAGAGCTGGAAAGTTGATTGGCAAAAGGGATACCAGACTGGAGAAGGGACAGGATCATGGAACAGGAAGCCTGGGGAGAGAGAGAAGGGGAGAGGGGAGCCCGGAGGGTGGAGAGAGAAGGGGAGGGGGGAGCCCGGAGGGTGGAGAGCAGGAAAGGAGTTATAGTGAGAAGGACAGAGGGAGAAAAGAGATAGAAAAAAAGGGGAGAAATATATTAAATAAATAAGTAAGAGATGGGATGTGAAGGGGAGGAGGGGCATTAACGGAAGTTAGAGAGGAGGCCGCGGATAGATATATCAGAATGAGAATGGGATGTGGAATTGAAATGTGTGGCTACTGGGAGATCTTGCTTTCTCTGGCGGACAGAGCGTAGGTGATCAGCGAAACGGTCTCCCAGTCTGCGTTGGCTCTCGCCAATATATAGAAGGCTGCACCAGTTGGAGGAACAACACCTTATATACCGTCTGGGTTTCATGTTGTATGTAAAGTGATTCTGATATGGGTCTGTACTGTGGATTGACAGTGGGAAGGGGACAGGGAAAGGTGCGTCATGGTTGAAAAAAGGGGAATAGGAGGGTGGGGAGTGAGTGGAAAGCACCAGAGAGACATTCTGTAATGATCAATACACCAATTATTTAGAATCAAGTGATGTTGCCTCCTCCCTTGGCTGGGTGTGTCTGCACCAGTGCCACCCCTTGCCCCTGGCGATCCTCTGCCACCTGCCTTACCCCCCTTACCCCCCTCCCACAGCGCTCCACCCTCTCAAGATTTAAAGCACTACTGGAGGTGACTATTATAATATACATGTAATCTATTTGTTAATGATCTTATCAGACTCTCTTTAAAGGATGAATATTCATCCCGATACTCATGTCCTATAAACAACCAGTGATTGAATAATTTTGTGTTTTTATAATTGTGTAATATTGACTGCATTGATAGTATTGAAAATAACTACCATGTGCTTCTCAATCCTCCTTTAGTGAATTCACATTGTACTCTTTGGGAAGAGCTAATTTGAATACATAATAGTAATTATAAAGAGTGGATTGAGGGTACAGTACTGAGGTTAATACATGTTTAAGGAACAGGGCACAAGGAGCCAGATTGTAGACTATTTATTAGGGGTCCATTTAGAAACAATAGTATTGTGTACAGTTTTGGTCACCAAATTATAGGAAAGATGTCAACAAATTAGAGAGAGTACAGAGAAGATTTACTAGAATGTTACCTGGGTTTCATCACCTAAGTTACAGAGAAAGGCTGAACAAGTTGGGTCTTTGTTCTTTGGAACGTAGAAGGTTGAAGGGGGGACTTGATAGAGGTATTTAAAGTTATGAGGGGGATAGATAGAGTTGACGTGGATAGGCTTTTTCCATTAAGAATGGGGGAGATTCAAACAAGAGGACATGAGTTGAGAGTTAAAGGGCAAAAGTTTAGGGGTAACATGAGGGGGAACTTCTTTACTCAGAGAGTGGTAGCTATGTGGAACGAGCTTCCAGCAGAAGTGGTTGAGGCAAGTTAAAGTTAAATTGGACAGCTATATGGACAGGAAAGGAATGGAGGGTTATGGGCTGAGTGCAATTCGGTGGGACTAGGTGAGAGTAAGCGTTCTGCACGGACTAGAAGGGCCTAGATAGCCTGTTTCTGTGCTGTAATTGTTATATGGTTATATGGTTATATAATGAGGAACTAAATCACTTAACAACTTGAATGTAATTCATAAACCTAAGCAATCCTGCAGGTACTGGAAATCCAGAGCAGCATGCACTAAATGCTGGAGGAACTGAGCAGGTCAGGTGGCAGTTTTTTGCAGTCATCGCAGTTCTTCCATGTCTGTCCTGCTATGTTCCTCCAGCATTTTAGTGTGTGTTACTTAAGTGAAAAAAAAACATCTTAGGATGAGCTGGAACACATCATCATTGATGTAACCTGGAGTCATTGGGAGTTTTGGGTCTTTCAACATCAGACACTGTCACCCAGGGTTGATCAGGCTCTCACTTGTGTCTCAGTAGCATTGGTCCATGGGTCACACAACTTGATCCATAGCCATCTGGAGTCTTGCTCAGCAGCCTGTGACAGTCCTAATAAGCAGCCAGCAAAACCTCTACACTCCACCTCTCTCGGCTCACATCATGCCGTCCACCCCCGTCTCTGGCACCGCTCTGCCTGCACTTTTCTTTGTATTCAAACACCTCCTCAATCTGGTCTTCCCAAGGAACTGTCAGTTCTACCAAGAACAACAACTTCAAGGATTCTGAGAGAATGACCATGTCAGGCCTCGGGGATGATGATGCAATGAGGTCAGGGAAGTTCAATTGCTCACCAAGATCAACTTTCAGTTGGCAGTCAGACACCACGGTGAGCAAGCCTGCTAGTGATCTAGACTGAGGCTGTGGCTAATCTTCACCTTTGACAAAGGTTACCTTATTTACATGTGATTGTCTTCCAAACTGACAATAATCTCTGGCAGTTATTCATTACACCTGGAATTTACACTTATCATTCAAGCTTGGTAAATATTAATTCAAAAATACTATCAGTTGGAGAAAATAATGTTCTTGACTTTATGCAAAAAAAATCTAATGTATTGAGGTATTGTTTAATTGAAGTTTCAAATTTCAATCAAATTTCTTGAACAGGATAGTAATAATTTTTACTTGTTGACAAGTTAATGAGAAGTTGAATACTTCACTGATTTGGAGGCTGTCAGCAGCATAGAACAAAAACACATGACCATTTTCCACCTGTATAAGAATCACAATCACAATCAGGCTTAATATCACTGGCATATGTCGTGAAATTTGTTGTCTTTGTGGCAGCAGTACAATACATAATAATATAGGGGGAAGCGTGAATTACAGCGAATATATATTAAGTAGTGCAAAAAAAATAAAAAAGTAATGAGGTAGTATTCATGAGTTCAATATCCATTCAGAAATTAGATGGCAGAATGGAAGAAGCTGTTCCAGAATCATTGAGTGGGTGCCTTCAGGCTCCTGATAGTGGCAAAGAGCTAATGATGGCTGCCACCTTTTTGAGGCATCCTATTTGATTTGTTTTTGCATTTATCGTGTACATGGATATAAGATTCTGAAGCCTAGCTGCAAATACAGTACAGTATCATGGTTGGTGACAACACCAGATCCAAACCAAGAGATTGGATCCTTGACCTAGTGACTTAAGTTCAAATCCCATTGTATCAGCTAGGAAATTTAGATTCTAGTTGATGAGTGAATCTGGCACAGAAAACTTAATGGTGACCATTAATCTACCACACATATTGTTAAAAAATCAATTAGTTTACAGATGCACTTCAGAGAAGGAGATTTGTCAACCATACCTGGTTCAGCTATGATTTGTGATGTACCAATGGATTTGACTCTCAACTGACTTACATTAATATAACAGTTCAGGGGCATTTAGAGATGGATAACTAAAATGTTGGCATTTCCAAATATGTCTAATTACTTAAATGTACAAATTTTCTTTATGTATTTGTTTAATAATTTAATGTAGATCCTTATTGTTAAGGAGTATACAAGTTTGTTCAAAGTATTCACAATTGATACAAATTACAGATAGCTTGCAAGAGAATTAACCATTTTCAGATGGGCCTTTGTTGTGGTGAAAGGGGAATGTTTAATGGCGATTTGAGTTTCTTTACACAGCCTGTCGATCCGTCTAAATGCTTGGAACATGCTTCCAGGGTGCATGCTGGAAGTAGGTAACAGCAGCATCATTAAAAAGGCATTTAAGCAGGCACACGAACAGTCATGGAGTGAAGGGATATAACCACATATAGGCAGATGTGCAGTTTAAAATGGCATCAGACATTGTGGGCTGGCGACCCTGTTTCTCTATGGATTACTCTTTAGCTGCTTACTGGAATTCTCTGAGATTAATAATTTGTAATCAGCAATAAAATACATTGATTAATAACTCCAGGTGCTTTTTGTCCACAATTTATATGGTTTGTTTGTACTATTCTTGCTATGCTGTTATTTGCATATCTGGTATGTACACATTGTTTCTTTCCCCTTATCTTTTAAAAACAGTCTCAGTCTGATTATAAACAGATGTCATAAACACGGTGTGCCATACGTAAATTAACTGCTCCATTGTCCTACCTACAGACCTGCTTATCATGATATGGTGTGAAGCTAACTTGTCCTGAGTGAGCAACTCCATGTTATGCTAAGAAAAAGTGTACATCATTTTTGTAGCTGTTGCTGTTCTTATCTCTTTAATCCTTAACCAAGTCTTATATTCTTTATTTTTATTTTATTTTCAATTATTTTATTGTGGATGATAGCAGAGCTACTGTCAGTTATGTTGAACTAATGGAAATCTTTAGTTCTGGATGTTAGAACAAGTCTCACTTAGCCACCATACAAATAACATGTTGCCTTTTACCCAGGATCATAAATGCATTGGTTCGTTGATCTGCATGGCTGAAGACACCATGAATCGGGATGTTGGTTCAGTAGTCACATGCTCAATGCAAGCAGATTTGACTGACTTTTCCATCTTGCCTTTCCCTTCTATTTTGACACCACTGTGGCTGAGAACCATTTTTACACAAGATCAGGTAAACTCTCATACAGTTTATTAACTTGAATATTTTTGTGCTAAGTGTGGGAGAGACCCAACAGATTAGGAAGCTCAAAAATAAGCACTCAGGGCATGCTGTGTAGACCAGGGATACGGAGCACTGCAAAATCATCGCCCAACATAGTTCTCTGGTCTACCATTGGAAGTGAGACAGGAGACTGTCCCTGTTAAACGAAGAGCATAAACATGCCTGCCGGGAGCGGTATCAGATAATAAGGTAACACACATCAAAGTTGCTGGTGAACACAGTAGGCCAGGCAGCATCTCTAGGAGGAGGTACATTCGACGTTTCAGGTCCAGACCCTTACAGTCTTGGCCTGAAACGTCGACTGTACCTCCTCCTAGAGATGCTGCCTGGCCTGCTGCGTTCACCAGCAACTTTGATGTGTGTTGCTTGAATTTCCAGCATCTGCAGAATTCCTCGTGTTCAGATAATAAGGTGTCAGTTTGGTACAGCTTGAATTTTGGATATCCTGGGTGCTACACAACATGCAGGAGGCAGAGCAAGTAAACCCTGGATACAATCAAATCAAAGCTCTGCAGACCTGCCACATCTGTTTGGTATGCTTGGTGAATAACTAGATGCTTAATGACAAGGTGAAGTTCCAAAAACAAACCCATCTTCAACAATGACCGGTCCATTATGCTACAGATTTCACAGCTAGATCAGCTAAGTGGAAGATCCATCTCAACTTCCTCTTGAGTTCTCCATTATCACAGAGGCCAGTCTTCATCCAATTCATTCCACACGAAATCTAGAAAGAGCTGAGAGCAGTGGAGAGAGTGAAGGCTCACATTCAGCCCAGCTGCTGTATTAAAGATCTGTGCTCCAGAACTAGCCACAACTCTTACTACGGGGTTCTAGCACAGTCACATAACCGGCTTCCACTGAAAATTGCCCCAGTTTGTCCAGTTCACAGAGAAAGGAAGAAATGATAAATCTATTCCAATTTCAACAAAGTACTGGAAGGTATCATCAACAAATGAGGACCATCCAGCTCCAGTCTTCACCACAGCCTTGGTCCAACAACCGATCAAAGGATAAAGTGTGTGTAGAGGTGACTACACCTGACATTAATACAGCATTTACCCCAGTGTGGCATCAACTGAAGTTAATGAACATATAAGAGAAAGGATTTGGCTGGTTGAAGTCATACATAGCATAAAGGAAAATAATTATGGTTGTTAAATGCCGATCATCGGTACCTGAGGTGTTACTCTGGCCCAGTCATTGTATAAGGCCAGATGTTCACTGATGATTCACAATATTTCTTTTGTCTATGTATGCAGCAAAATCTAGAAACATTCAAATTTTTGGTTAATAAGTTAGCAAAAAATGCTGAGCAATGTCCGTCAAGACATTGTGTGACCCTGTTTGCCACTGGCTTTGAATGGCATTACCCCGATCAAACCTCCTGCCATTGACATCACCATTGACCAAAAAAATAACACAGGTGGACCAGCATCTTCTAACATCTCCAAAGTCTAAATCAGGAGTGTGATGAAATCTGCCTCGATGTGCACTGCTCTAACAACACTCAAGAAGATCGACAATATCTAGTGCAAAGTAACTGTTGATAAACAACTCTGCAACCTCCCCCCCCCCCCAGGTAGGGAACCCAACCGTAAAGGGGTATTCATCTCATTATCAGCACATAGTAGCTCCTCTATGTACCAAACTTCAAAGTTTGAAGTAAATTTATTATTAAAGAACATATTTACTTTGAACTTTGAACAAAATACAAAATGCAGTGCAGCTACTCTACCAGGGCTACTGTGACAGCAGCCCCCTGCCCGTGACACTACCATCGTACCTTTACGCCAGAAGCTCAGCTGGGTTGGACAAGCCCAGCTGATGTATGACAACACCACAATTTGTAAGTGCATCTCCATGTTGCTGATTTAGAAATTCATACATGCCCACACATATATATCCCATAGAAGAACTATGATGCTGCCAATTATGGACTTAGTACATATCATCATGCCAGAGTAACAACAATTCCAATAATATCTCTTGCATCAATCCTGATACAAATGTTAGAACCAATTTTCATGGCAGAGGTGCTGTCACACTTGCTAGGGTCAAGCAATAAATGCCCATTTTCCGTTTAAAAAAAATAACTTACAACTAGAAAACAGACACAAAATGCTGGAGCACCTCAGCAGGTCAGGCAGCATCCATGGAAATGAATAAACAGTCGATGTTTCAGGCTGAGGTCGGTCCAAAATGTTGACTGAATACGATTTTCCCTCGATGTTGACTGGCCTGCTGAGTTCCTCCAACATATTGCTTGAATTTCCACCATCTGCAGGTTTTCTTATTTATTTACAGCTAGGTATTAAATCAGGTACTTTTCAACTAAATTTGGCTAAGCTCCAGTATACTTGAGTTTAGTTAGGTCATCATAACCTCAAAACAGCTAAGTCAGCCTGATGCAAAGGAGAATGTGGGGTGGTAAACAACAGATTGCAGTTTTGTAATCACCTAACACCATCTCTGATCCACACGTTCCTTGAGCACAGCCTTCTCTCTCACAGTGGATCTACCGTGTGTGTTGTAAATTGCTTCTGTTACGATATTGAATGCAATTCTATTTAGAAAGTATATCATATTTTATGCCCAAAAGCTTAACAAACTTGAGAGATTGCAATGTGGCCAGTAATCCTGTAAATATTTCTTTTCAGTCTGAAAGCTAAATGAGTAACAAATCTTCAAGTCGGTCCTTGCTATGTTTTACTTTAGTCAGTGGATTTATAGAAAGGAGAAAATTTCAAAGTAAGTTTACTATTTAAGTACATATACGTACAGTGCAGAAGTTTTAGGCACATATATACACATACAGTGTATATAGCTAAGATGCCTAAGACTTTTGCACAGTACTGTATTTGTCAATATGGACTGAAGAGCGAGTTTGTAAATCCAGCAGGAAAAAATGGATGTTGAGAATGGGGAGGGTGAAGTGCCACGGGACAGGTGTGGGACAGTCGGCAGAGAAGGAGTGCCAGGGGTGGGTGCACTCACCCAGCCCCGAGACACCAGGCAAGGTCATTTGATTCCAGACAATTGGTTTACTGATCAGTACAGAATGTTTCTCTGATGCTTCCAACTCCCACTCGCTCTCTTTTCCCTTCCCTTTGTCCAAACCATGATTCCTTTCTCCCTGGCCCCTTCCCAATCTCAGTCCACAATAGAGACCCATATCAGAATCAGGTTTACCATCACTCACATATGTCATGAAATTGACTTTTCTTTGCGAAAACCATACAGTGCAATACATAAAATTACTACAGTACTGTGCAAAAGTCTTAGGCATCTTTTCTATAAATGTGCCTAAGACTTTTACACAGTACTACATGTCACCATGTGCAACCCTGAAATTCTTTTTATTGCAGGCATACACAGTAAATACAAAAAAAACACAAAAGAATCAATAAAGACTGCACCCATCATGACAGACGAACACCAATGTGCAAAAGGTAACAAACTGCAAATACAAAAAGAGATAATAATAATAATAAGCAATAAATATCAATAACATGAGATGAATACTTCTTGAAAGTGAATTAAAGTAGATTTTGCTGCTGCATAGGTTCTGGGAACAGTCCAATGACGGAATGAATGAATTTATCCCCTCTGGTTCAAGAGCCTCTGGTTGAGGGGTAATTCCTGAAACTGGTGGTGTAGGTCTTGAGGCTCCTGAACCTCTTTCCTGGAGCAAGAAGAGGGCATGGCCAGGGTGGTGGGGGTCCTCGATGATTGATGCTGCTTTCCTGCGACAGCATTCCTCAATTGTAGGCTGATGTTAGGTTGTCTTGAAAGAGAGTAAACTCTCTCAAGGCGGAAGGTCCCAATGGAATACCTGGTAAGGCTCCGAAAACCTGTGCCAACCAACTAGCAGGAGTATTCAAGGACATTTTCAACCTCTCACTGCTACGGGTGAAAGCTCCCCCTTGATTCAAAAGGGCAACAATTATACCAGTGCTTGAGAAGAATAATGTGAGCTGCCTTAAGGACTATCACTAGGCACAATAGAGGGCAGTAGGTTGGTGTCAGTCCAGGCTCTGGGTATTGAGGAGTCTGATGGCTTGGGGGAAGAAACTGTTACATGGTCTGGTCTTGAGAGCCCGAAAGCTTCGGTGCCTTTTGCCAGACGGCAGGAGGTCTTGCGATCCAAGATGGTGCAATTTCTGAACCAGGCAGTGATGCAGCTGCTCAGGATGCTCTCAACACAACCTCTGTAGAATGTGGTGAGGATGGGGGGTGGGAGATGGACTTTTCTCAGCCTTCGCAGTATAAGGAAGGCAAGACAAGGGCTATACTTTATTAGGAGTTTGAAGATTTTTGGCATGTCAATAAAAATCACTCAAAAACGTCTATATTTGTACTGTGGAGAGCATTCTGACAGGCTGCGTCACTGTCTTAGTACGGAGGGGCTACTACACAGGACCAAAAGAAGCTGCAGAAGGTTGTAAATCTAGTCAGCTCCATCTTGGGCACTAGCCTACAAAATACCCAGGACATCTTTAGGGAGCGGTGCCTCAGAAAGGCAGCGTCTCTTATTAAGGACCTCCTGCACCCAGGGCATGCCCTTTTCTCATTGTTCCCATCAGGTAGGAGGTACAGAAGCCTGAAGGCACACACTCAGTGATTCAGGAACAGCTTCTACCCCTCTGCCATCCGAGTCTAAAATGGACATTGAATCTTTGGACACTACCTCACTTTTTTTTAATACACAGTATTTCTGTTTTTGCACTTTTAAAAAATCTATTCAGTAGATGTAATTGATTTACTTGTTTATTTATTATTATTATCTTTATTTTATTTATTGTTTTTTTCTCTGCTAGATTATGTATTGCATTGAACTGCTGCTAAGTTAGTTAACAAATTTCACGTCACATGCTGATGATAATAAACCCTGACTCTGATTCTGACTTTACCCATGATGGACTGGGCTGTATCCACTATTTTTTTTGTAAGATTTTCCAGTCAAGGGCATTGGTGTTTCCATACCAGGCAATATATTCTCCACCGTACATCTATAAAAGTTTGTCAAAGTTTTAGATGACTTGCTGAATCTCTGCCAACTTCCAGGGAAGTAGAAGGGCAGCTGTGCTTCCTTTGCAAAGGCACTTCTGTGCAGGACCCAGGACAGATCCTCTGAAAAGATTACACAGAGGAATTAAAAATTTCTGACCCTCTCTGCCCAATCTCCCAATGAGAACTGGCTCATAGACCTCCAGATTCCTCCTCATGTAGTTAATAATCAGCTCCTTGGTCTTGCTGACTTTGAGTGAGACAGTGTTGTTGTGGTACCACTCAGCCAGATTTTCAGTCTCTATCCTATTTGCTAATTCATCACCACCTTTGATATGGCCAACAACAGTGGTGTCATCAGCAAACTTAAATATAGTATTGGAGCTGTGCTTACCCTTACTCACAAGTATAGAGTTATAGAAAACTACCGCACAGAAACAGGCTATTTGGCCCATCTAGTCCATGCTGAACCCTTTAACCTGCCTAGTCCCATTGACTTGCTCTCCATACCCCTCCTGTTCATATACCTATCTAAACGTCTCTTAAATATTGAAATTACATCCATCATTTGCACAGGCAGCTCTTTCCACATTCTCACCACCTTCTGAGTGAAGAAGTTTCCCCTCTTATTCCCCTTAAACATTTCACCTTTCACCCTCAACCCATGACCTGTAGTTGTAGTCTCACCCAACCTCACTGGGAAAAGCCTATTTGCATTTATCCTTCATAATTATGTATATCTCTATCAAATCTCCTCTCAATCTTCTACACTCTAGAAAATACAATTCTAACCTATTCAATCTTTCCTTACAATTCAGGTCCTCCAGTCCTGGCAACATCCTTGTAAATTCTTCTGTACTCTTTCAGCCTTATTTACATTTTTCCTGTAGGTAGGTGACCAAAACTGCAAACAATACTCCAAATTAGACCTCATCAATGTCTTATATAACTTTCATATAACATCCCAATCCCTGTACTCAGTATTTTGATCAATGAAAGCCAATGTGCCAAAAGCTTCCTTTATTACCCTATCTACCTGTGATGCCTCTTTCAATGAATTATGGTCCTGCATTCCCAGATCTTTCTTCTACAGCACTCCACAGTGTCCTACCGCTCATTGTGTAAACCTACCCTGGTTTGTCTTCCCAAAGCACAACACCTCACATTTGTCTGCATTAAGTTACTTCTGCTATTTTTCAGATCATTTTACCAGCTGCTTCAGATCCCACTGCAAGCTCTAATAGTCTTCCTCACTGTCCATTTCAACCCCAGACTTAGTTTCATCTGCAAATTTGCTGATTCACTTAACCACATTATCATCCAGATCATTGATATAGATGACAAACAACTATGGACCCAGCACCGATCCCTGTGGCACTCCAATAGTCATAGACCTCCGGTCAGAGAGGTAACCATTTACTATCACTCTCTGATTCTCCCGCAAAGCCACTGCCTAATCCAATTTACCACATCTTGAATGCCAAGCAACTGGAGCTTCTTGACCAACTTCCCATGTGGGGCCTTGTCAAATGACTTGCTGAAGTCCATGTAGATAACATCCACTGCCTTGCCTTCATCAACTTTCCTGGTAGCTTCCTCGAAAAACTCTGTAAGAATCCTTTAGGATTCTCCTTCACCATGTCTGTGAGGGCAAACTCATGCCGCCTTTTAGCCCTCCAAGTTTCTTTCTGAAGTGTTCTCTTGCATTTCTTATACTCTTCAGTACCTCATTTGTTCCTATCTGCTATGCACCACCTTTTTTTCCCCATAACCAGGGCCTCAATATCTCTCAAAAACCAAGGTTCCCTAAACCTGTTATCCTTGTCTTTCATTCTGACAGCACATACAAGCTTTGTACTTTCAAAATGTCACTCTTGAAGGCCTTCCACTTACCAAGTGCACCTTTGCCAGAAAAGAGCCTGTCTCAATCCACACTTGCAAATACCATCAAAGTTGCCCTTTCTCCAATTTAGAATCCCAACCCAACCTATCCTTTTCCATAATTACCTTGAAACTAATAGCATTATAATCACATGATGCAAAGCATTCCCCTACACAAACTTCTGTCTCCTTCCCTGCATCATTCCCTAATAGGAGATCAAGTATTGCACACTCTCGTTGGGACTTCTATGTACTGATTAAGGAAACTTTCCTGAAGACATTTGACCAACTCTTTCCCATCTTGTCCTTGTACAGTATGGGAGTTCCAGTCAATACGTTGAAAGTTAAAATCACCTACTATGACAACCTTATGTTTCTTGCAACAATCTGCGATCTCTCTCTCTCAATTTATCCCTCTAAATCCTATGGACTGTTGGGTGGTTTATAATCTAGTTCTATTGACATGATCATGACTTTCTTATTCCTTTGTTCCACCCATAATTCTTCACTGGATGAATTAAAAAGCAAGTCGACCGGGGACTAAGCACACAGCCTTGTGGAGTGTCTGTGCTTATGGAGATTGTGGAGGAGATGTTGTTGCCAATCCGATCTGACCAGGGTCTGCAAGTGAGGAAGGTGAGAATCCTGTTACACAAGGAGGTATTAAGGCCTAGGCTTTAAAGCGTTTTGATTAGTTTTGAGGGGATGATAGGATTGAATATCGAGTTGTAGTCAACGAAGAGCATCCTGATCTAAGCACCTTCACTATCCAGACATTCCAGAGTTAAGTGAAGAGCCAATGAAAAGGCATCTACTGTTGACATGTTGTGACAGTAGGCAAATTGGGGCGGATGCAAGTCGCCTCTCAGACAAGAGTTGATATTTTTCATCACCAACCTCTCAAAGCACTTCATCACAGTGGACGTAAGTGGATGAAAGAAACAATGTCCACAGAAGTCACTTTAGAAGTGACTGCAATTCCCAAAGAAAGACAGAAAATGCTGGAGTCATCCAGTGAGCAACATCAGTGGGGAGAGAAGTGGAGAAGGATAGTTAGTCAAAACTGGAAATGTGAGAAAACAAGCTGAGGACAAGGGGAGTATTTAACAGAGCAAAGAGAATGTATGCAATAAGGTGCAGAACAAAAGGTGTCAAGGTAGCACATATTTTTGCCAAGCTAGGACAAGTGGGAGTATAGTGGACTGAATTCCCTTTCAATTTCTTTGAATTTTATTGCCTTTACAGTATATTCCAATTCATCTATGCAAACACAGAGTATGATAGGAATAGGAGTAAGTCACTCAGCCCTGCAAGATTGCCTCACTATTCAATATAATCAGGACTGATCTCCCCTAGGCTTCATCTTTTTTGTATCAGACCCCCACGGCCTTCGATTCCTAGATGTTTCAAGACTTCATCTAGTTGAACTTAAATATTCCAGTGATTCTAGTTATAAAACAGGAAATGCAACACTGCCAGACAACAGGAAGAAAATCTTGGTAAAAAGAGTTAAGATCTGAAGGGCGACCTCCTTGGTCTAGGTAGCCTCCAACCTGATAGCTTGAATATTGATTTCTCCTCCTGGTTGAAAAAATCCCTCCCCCTCCCGTCCTCTTCTATTCCACATTCTGGCCTCTTCTCACCTGCCTATCACCTTCCCCTGGATCCCCTCTTTCTTCCCTTTCTCCTATGGTCCACTCCTTTCCTATTAGATTCTTTTCTCTCCACCCCTCCTACCTGACTTCACCTATCACCATCTAGCTATCCTCCTTCTCCGTACTCTGAACTGGCAACTGAAGCTGCCCAGAACGGCTGGAAGACCAAGATTTTCCCTGTAGAAGTGGGATGCAGGGGATTTGTTGCTACATCTATGACCAGTTTATTGAAGAAGATGGGGGTAAGGGGTCACTCCCTCCAACAAGCAATCAAGTCCTTGTCAAATGCAGCAGAAGAAAGCAGCAATTGGATTTGGATTAGAAGGAAAGACAACAACTGGGCTGCAAGATGAAGACAGGAGGGTATGGAACTGAGGGGGGTGTATCTGGGACGCCATGTAGCATTGTTGAGACTTCTGGAGACGTTGTGGGCTTATGAACGAAACGTCAAAGAAGGAGGGTGCCCACCTGATGACCCCGATGACGTACCTACCCTCCCTCCTTGTCACCACTCCAAGCCCACTGCCAACATCGAGAGTGCCAACCTACCATAGGGATTGAAACATCAAGTCCTAGTAGCTCTACTGGGGTCTTCATCCCTCCTTTCCAGTCCTGAAGAAGGGTCTTGGCCCAAAACATTGACTATTCGTTTCCATTAAAGCTGCATGACATGCTGAATTCCTCCAGCAATTCATGTATGTTGTTTTGGATTTCCAGCATCTACTGAATTTCTCGTGTTTAAGATCTGAAACTGTCTGCAATGAAATGAAGAGATTGAACAAATTTTTACTTTGTTAGAATCAGTTTCATTATTCCCAACTATTAAACTAGGTGAGTTTTAGGGAGGAAATGGTAGCATGCATTTTGATAAACCTAAATGCCATTCATATTTTTATAAAACTAAATAAAATATAAATAAAATATAAAGTAAATTAATGAGCAGTTTCATTTTTAAAACAAATTCAAAGTTTTCCTGGGCATTCCAAATGGAATTCAAACAACTTTGTTAGAGAATTTGGTATTGTTTTCCACAGATCTAATTTTGTTTTCTATGCCCTGTATTAAACTGTACAGAGTCATTTATTATTTTAATGAGCTGTTCATCAAACCTGTTCAGGCTGAAAATAAATTGAAATGATCTGGAAGGGACAAAGAGGAAAGCATTGCACATAATGACCACCAGATGGGGAAGTTGAATGTTGTTGAGCTGGATTCCACAATTTGAACCATTGAAACTTTAGTAAGTCTTAGACATGAATGCGTGCTAAAATCTATGATATTGTAAGTGCCACATCAGAGGCTATAGTCCAGCATATGCTCAAAAATGGAGGTGGCAGGATTATTGAGCTATTTCAGGATATTTCTGAGATACCACCTTGCAGATCAAAATCACTGGTATATGTTGTGAAATTTACTGTTATGTGGCAGCAGTACATTGCAATACATAATCATAAAACTAAATTATAGTAAGATGTATATTTCACACTTCTTTATTGTAATTTAACTTATACTGTATATGTTAAATTAAATAAGTAGAAAGAAAAAATTTAAAGTAGTAAGATAGCGTCCATGGATTCAATGTCCATTCAGAAATCTGATCGCAGAGAGGAAGGAGCTACACTGAATTGTTGAGTGTGTACATTCAGGCCCCTATACCTCCTCCCTGATGGAAGCAATGAGAAGAGGGAATGGCCTGGGTGATGGAGGTCTTTTTGAGGTGATTCAGCCACCTACCTTAGGTAAGTAGGGGCAGAAGTTTATAGCAGGCACATTATCTGCGAGTTAGGAAGGAAAAATTTTTCTATTTTTTAAATTATTTCACATTGAAGAACAGCACCAAAAGATAAAGTCGATTTAAGAGTAATTGTTACCACCTGCTGGTTGTACATACTTGTGCATTAGTAATCTTTGTGTGGCCTCTGCAGGATCATAAGGCAGTACAGTATTCTGCAGTCACATTACAAAGGGCCAGTGGCCTTTGTAGATCTTCTGGTTGTATTCTCCAGTATATTCCAACAGATTTCCAGAAAAGTTTCACTCTTGTTTTTAGTTTTGCCTTATTTGAGCCAGATTTGGCCATCACATGAGTGTTCTGACTGGGATGGGGGGGGGGGGGTCCGGTGCATAAACTTCGCTCTTCAATCATTATCACAAGTTACTGGAACTCAACTTCCACATAACCCTGTATTATTTCTATTAGGTGATATTGAAGGGATAAAGCCGAAACTTAAATTGAATAAATATCAGAAAGAATTTATAAAAATTGCACTGGCAGTAGCTAAGAAGGCTATAGCAGTTACTTGGAAATCTGATTCGTATTTAAGTATGAATCATTGGAACAATGAAATGGCTAGTTCTATTCCACTCGAAAAAATTACTTATAATTTAAGAGATAAATATGAAACATTTTTGAATATTTGGCACCCTTATTTACAAAAGATAGGATGGCATATTTAGTTGCTCCGATGATAAAGATCTTGGTCCTGTGGGGAAAGTAATGAATAAATATACTAAATTTATTTTGAATCCCATGGAACATGTGGAAACCTTCCAATATCCAGGCGGTTCTTTTTTTTCTTCTTTCTTTCTTTCTTTCCTTTTTTAGGTAGGAGTATATATGGGGGGAGGGGGGAGGGTAGATATTATCTTTTACATGTATTCACTTTGAAAACTCAATCAAAATTATATTAAAAAAATCATTATCACAAGTGATTTTAACCATGCAAACCTAAAAGCATTCCTGCCTAAATTCCACCAGCATGTTGATTTTGTTACCAGAGGTGAAAATACGCTAGACCTGGTTTATGCTAACATACACGGTGCTTATAAAGCATTCCCTCGACTCCACATTGGACTCTCAGATGACTTGGCTGTAATGTTAATTGCAGCATACAAACCAGTGATCAAACGGGTCAAACCAGTTGTAAAGGTGGTGGAAACCTGGCCTGAGGGGGCAATCTCTGCACTGCAGGACTGCTTTGATAATGCAAACTGAAGAACATTCAGGGAGGCTGCTACCATTGTTAACATCGAGGAACATGTGGATTCTGTGACCAGCGACATACAGAAGTGCAGTGAGGATGTTACCATCACAGAACACATCCGGGTGAGGGAAAATCAGAAGCCCTGGCTTACTGCAGAGGCCCATGCCAGGCTGAGGGATCGTGATGCTGCCTTTAGATCAGGAGATGCGACAGCTCTCAGGGAAGCAAGAACTGTGCTTTCCTGCTCCATCAGGAAGGCGAAATGGGAGCATTCTCAGAGAATTTACAGTCACTTCTGTGATACCAGAGACATGAGGCGCATGTGCAGGGAATTCAGAGGATTACAGACTACGAGTCTACCCTGTGCGTCAGTGACCAGGGTGCTTCACTCCCTGAGAGGCTGAATATTTTCTACGCCTGGTGAGGAAGGCACCCCTCCCCCCAGGGGAGCAGACACTCCATTCGGCTGAAGCTGAGGTGAGGAAGACCCTGGCCAGAGTCAACCTACGCAAAGCAGCAGGGCCCAATAATATACCAGGTCGCGTTCTGAAAGACTGCACAGCCCAGCTGATGGAGGTGCTGACGGATGCACAGTATTCAATCCATTGTCCCCTCAGTTTCCAAGGCAGCAACCATCATCCCAGTGCCAAAAAAGGCAACCTAACCTGCCACTGGTTTGATCACTGGTTTGCCCGGTGGCATTAACGTCAACCATATGAAATGCTTTGAGTGGCTGGTCATGGAGCACATTAAAGCCTTTCTCCCGGCTACACTGGACCCTTTCCAGTTCACTTATCGCTCAGATCAATCCACTGATGTGCAATAACCTCTGCCCTCCACAATGTCCTGTTCCACCTGGAAAATGGGGTCTCATAGGCCAGACTGCTGCTTATCGATTTCAGTTTGGCATTCAACACCATCATGGAGAAATTGTCTTCGCTGGGTCTCAACACCTCCCTCTGCAATTCAATACTGGACTTCTTAACAGTAAGGCCCCTGTCAGTCCGTGTGAGCAGCAACACCCCTAGTCCCATTACGCTGAGCACTGGCACTCCCCAGGGCTGTGTGCTCAGCCCGCTGCTGTCCACACTGTTGGCGTATGACAGCGCTGCAGATCCAGCGCAAACCGTGTCATCAAGTTTCTGGGTGACACAACAGTGGTTGGACTCTCAAGAACGATGATGAGGTACAGAGGAAGTGGAGCGGCTGGTAGATTGGTGTGAGAAGAAGAACCTAATCCTGAACGTGGAGAAGACAAAAGAAATTATTGTGGACTTCAGGAAGATGCAGACGATCCATCCCCCACTGCGAATACGTAGTTCCTCCATAGAGAGAATTAAGTGCACCATGTTCCTGGGAGTTCACAACACAGATGACGTCATCTAGTCCCTTAATATCACCTCTCTGGACAGGAAGGCACAGCAGCATTGAGGTGAGCAAGGATCCCCCTTCCCATCTTAACTGTATTTTACAGGGGCACCATTGAGGTCATCCTGACGTGTTGCATTTCCATCTGGTGTGGGAGCAGTCAATCATTGGACCTAAAGTCCCTACAAAGGACCGTGAGAACAGCTGAGAGGATCACAGAGGTCTCCCTACCATCCACCGGGGACACTTACCAGAACCACAGCATACACAGGGCCCTTAGTATTATTAAGGATCCCACCCATCCATCCAGCATCCTCTTTGTCTACCATCAGGCAGGAGAAGACAATGCATAAAAGCAAGAACGGTCAGGATGAGAAACAGGTTCTTCCCCCAGGCCATTAGGCTTTTGAACTCCCTGACGCATCGTATTCAAAGTGTCATTGGTAACCTGTTGCATACCTTACAATATTTAATATTAATGCACTTTAGTTAGTTATTGTGATTCATCTGTAGATTTTACCCTTACCTTCATGAGTTATTATGTGTTATGCGTACTACTGTGCATTATACCCAGATTCAGAGAAACATCTCGTTTCTATGTACATTATATGGTTATATACGTTATATACATTTATATAGTTAAATGACAGTAAACTTGACGACCTGATTTTAAGTGAGACTAGAACAAAAACTGGGAGATATGGCCTCAGGATTCATGGGGCTGATTTAAGATGGAGATGAGGAGAAACTGCTTTTCCCAGAGAACAATGAATCTGCAGAATTCCCTGCCTCATTAAACATACTTAGAACTGAGTTAGACAGATTTTTGTATAGCAAGAAAATTAACAGTTATGGGGAAAAGTCAGGTAGATGGAGCTGAGTCCACAGCCAGGTTTTATTGAATGGTGGAGCAGACTTGACAGGACAGATGGCCTATACCTGCTCCTATTTCTTATGTTTTTTGTGTTAAGATTTTAAAAATATTATTCTATTATCGATTTATTCTGTCCACAAGAAAATGAATCTCAGGGTTGCATATGGTGACATGTACATACTTTGATAATAAATTTAGTTTGAACTTTGAACTTTGAAATCTTTTCCTTCTATTCTACACCAACCCTGCTGCTTTCCCATCATTCTCCTCCTTATTCCAGCAGATGTAGTGTGCTTTTGATTATCTTGCTTGCTTTTTCCTCTGTTGATATATGTATCAACAACATTTTATCTATCAGCCTGGATCGGCCACTGGAATTTAATGTAAGGCTTCATAATGGGCTGGTGTGTGCACTTATCCTACAAAGCAAAGAAGCAGAATACTACCTAATGATTCAACATTGATCCCTATTAGTGATAGCACAACTTGATTGCATTGTGATTATTTCTGACTAGTAATGGTTTGGTGCATAAAGGAAAATTGCTTTATTCCATTGCACTCTGGTTAGAAACATTGAATTGAATTAAAAATACACGAGGACTAAGATGTTAACTGTCCTGTGCTATCACCAGTGGGATCATCAGCTGATCAGCCATCTGCCTTCATGAGTTTCGGCCCGCTTATGATCAAGACTCCCTCGAGGTGGTGGGCCAGCAGTGCTAAAGCACCACCTCCCACTGGTGAGCTTAAAAACTTGGCATCTGTCTCTATCAGAGTCGTTGGTCACTTCCACCCAACAGATTGTCTGCTCTTCAGGTGTCTATGCAACTACTGAAAGGTTTGCAAGATATGTATACGCTGTCTAACTATCTGCCCCTCTGGACATACTTGGTCCACACCCATGCTGATCCTTTCTCTGCTGCCTCAGCTACAGCCCTGCTGGTTGACTTGATCTCTCTTCCAGTGAAGCCAAGGTCACGCAGCCACTTCTGGAAAGTAAACGCAATAAAGCCACGGCAACCTACTTTGAATGGATAGCATGAGATCTTCCGCACTCTGTCTCTGCACTCTGATCTTAATTCTGTATACTTGGTTAACTTGTGCTCGTGGGCTTCATCGATGTTGTCTTCCCAGGGGACTGTCAGTTCACCAATAACCACCACTCTACTGGTGTCAGACCACACCATTATATCTGGACGCAAAGTTGTGAAAGCTATTTGCTCCAGGAAACTGCCTTTCCCATCCAGGTCGGCCTTGACACAACAATCATTGGCTGAAGAAAGTATGCTTGATCGTGAGCCTGTGCTGTACACCCTTGACTTGGAGCCTTCTTTCACAAATGACATGCGATGTTCTGTGCAGCGTGGGGCATGAGATAAGTTGTGTTGCAGTACTCTCTGCTCAGCTGCTTCTGTTACAACTCTGAGAACATCGTTATGTCTCCAAGTGTACATGCCGCTGGAAAGATTGACTCTGCATGCACTCAAAATATGTTGAAGTGTTCCCTTCTCACCACAGGCAGCACACCTGTCTGTCTTATCTTCATATCAGGTGTTGAGGTTGGCAGGTCTTGGGAGCAGATTGTACGCTGCTCTGCATAGAAACGAAATGCAGACGGATTCCCAAGGAAGCGCTCATGGAGTGAAGTTACTTCTTGGCTTCGCTCCATTACTGTTTCATTTTATATTCAAGAACACCTTCATTTAATTTACTTTTATCTACACTAAAAGACTCATACAATAGATTTTTTTTTCCTTTTCATTTCTCTTTTTTGTAAGTTTGGAGTCTGAATCTTGAAGATATGAGTAAAGAAGCAAGTCCAAGACCTAAACTTCGAGACCCTAAATCTGTAAAAGACGCCGATGGCAACGGGAAGAAGAAACTTGATCCAAAACAACCTGAATTAACCTATGAAATAATGTCGAATCTGCTCCGTGAACAATCGGAAGAAATATGCTGAAATGTTAGCGAAGAGATTAAGTCAATTACGGATGCGATTAATGCTCTTGACCACGAAGTTACACGGCGAAAAAACAAGATTACCGATTTGGAGCAGGAAGCGCGGAACAGAGATCAAAAAATTGAGAGTTTGGAATTAAAAGTTTATTCGACAGATAAACAGCTGGAGAGTCTTAAATCCAAGATTATTGATCTTGAAAATCGACCCAGAAGACAGAACTTACATATAATGGGTCTCCCTGAGGATGTCGAGGAAGGAGACCCTACAGCATTCTTTTCTACATTTTTAAAGGCTGCATTCAGCTCTGAATTCACGGATGTTCCTCCATTGCTCGATCGTGCTCATCGTATTTCACGTCAAAAACCAGATTCTCAATCTAAACCCAGACCAGTAATTATCCGATTTCATTATGTTCATGTTAAAGAGCAACTAATTCGAGTCGCCCGAAAGCAGGGAATGATTAAATTTCAAGATCATATTTCGGTAGTTTGAGGATTTCAGTCCTGAAGTGATGAGAGCCCCAGTGGCTTTCAAACCTCTGATATCGGAATGCTACCAAAAAGGTTTCAAACCAGCGTTATTGTACCTGCGTGTCTAAGAATTTCTCCTCCGAACAGCCAGCGACGCTTCTTCAATCCTACAAGTGCTGCTCGAAGTTTCTTGGATAAACTTGAATCAGATGCCACCGTCTAATTAATGTATGATTCATGCAATATTGGTTTTGATTTTTTTTTGTCTTTTTTCCAAACCTATAATTCATTTATGAAGGTTGACCTTTATAAGTTTAAGATTTCTGGTTTTGATTGGTAGCATTGGTATTTTTTTTATGTTTTACCTAAATTCTCCTTTATCGGTGGATTCGTTTTTTTCTTTTTTCCAGTTAATTTGTGTATTTATAAATTTATAATTTCCGAAACAGTTGTTATCGGTTGGATTTTAAATCTTTTATTTTATGAGGGGGAATATTAATTTTTTTTCCTATAACCATAATGGCGTTCTGTCTTCTTCTTCCCACAATACCTAGGAAGAGGCACAGTCGACGTTTCGGGCCGAGACCCTTCGTCAGGACTAACTGAAGGAAGAGCTAGTAAGAGATTTGAAAGTGGGAGGGGGAGGGGGAGATCCGAAATGATAGGAGAAGACAGGAGGGGGAGGGATGGAGCCAAGAGCTGGACAGGTGATCGGCAAAAGGGATATGAGAGGATCATGGGACAGGAGGCCTAGGGAGAAAGAAAAGGGGGAGGGGGAAAACCCAGAGGATGGGCAAGGGGTATAGTGAGAGGGACAGAGGGAGAAAAAGGATAGAAAGAGAAAGAATGTGTGTATATAAATAAATAAATAACGGATGCGGTACGAGGGGGAGGTGGGGCATTAGCGGAAGTTCGAGAAGTCAATGATCATGCCATCAGGTGTATTGACTTCAATTAAGAATGAATGGGAAAGGGAACTTAAGCTTACTTTACCTATAGAGAAATGGCAAAAAATTTTTCAATTAGTTAATTCTTCCTCTATATGGGCTAAACATGCATGGATACATTTTAAAGTAGTACACAGGGCTCATATGTCCAAGGATAAACTAGCTCGTTATTATTCTCATATCAATCCTGTATGTGATAGATGTCACTCTGAGACAGCTTCATTAACTCATATGTTTTGGTCATGCCCTTTGCTGAAGAAATACTGAGACGATATCTTTGATATTATTTCAACTGTTTTGAATATTGATTTACAACCTCATCCTATTACTGCAATCTTTGATTTACCAATGATAGAACAACGTCATCTGACCCCCTCAGTTTGTCGGATGATTGCTTTTGTTACACTAATGGCTAGAAGATCCATATTATAGAATTGGAAAGAGATTAATCCTCCTACTACATTTCAATGGTTTTCTCAAACTATGTTTTGCTTAAATTTAGAAAAAAACTAGAAGCGTCATTTACAACCCTATTAAATTTGAAGTGATTTGGAGACCATTTATTCAATACTTTCATATGATGTAATTTGACCCTTTCCAATTCTATTTTGTTACTCCATATACAGGGAGAGGAGCAGAATTAGCAACACTAATGGTCTTATCTGAGGTATCATTATAGCCCATTCTTTTTCTTTAGTTGAGTTTAGTTTTCTTTTAGTTGGGTTATTTTTTTTTTCTTTTGTGATATAATTTTTTTTCTTTTTTCATGATATTTTTATATTTCACTTTATATATTTTCCTATATTATATTTGTACTTTTTAAGATTTTGGGAGGCTCATTAATTATGTGTCAATTGAGATCATACTTGTATAAACTATTTATCAAAAATGTAATCCCAATTTCTCTGTATCTATTTTTCGTAAAGTTTATGATGCTGAAATTAATAAAAAGATTGAAAAAGAAAAGAAAGAAAAGAAATGCAGAGCGGTTCCATCTGCCACAGAACATTCCAAGATAGATGTCGTTGTTCAACAACACCAGGTCCAAGCCCCTTGTCTGGCCAGGCCAGCTGTTTTAGCTAACCTCTTCTCCTCTTCTACCTCTCGTATTTCTTGTGTTACAAGCTCACGGTGCTCCTTACCTGTAGAAGATGACCACCACTTGTGGGGTGTCCATCCAAGTCCCTGGCAGCCCAGCTGGATAGCCCCAACCATCTCCTTGTGCTTCAATCTAGAATCTGCCTCATCAACTGCTACACGGGCTGACCACTTTCTGCCTGATCTCACATCTAGCTGGGTGTTCTTGATGACAGGGTCTTTTGAGTCTCGAAGCATCAAGAATGATCTTACCTTGGCTACCTTGACCTCTTCAACAAGGGATTGCACTGGGATGGTAAGCTTTGTCTGGCCTCTGTGGATTGCAACATTGGTGAGGCTGCTCGGTACTCCAAGCCACTTCTTCACATACTTGTTGATCTTCCGTTCCATTGCCTCAACATGGAACATTGCCACTTCATAGACAGTTAGTGGCCACACTATCCGTGGCATCAGTCCGTACTGCAAGCACCACAACTTCAACTTGCCAGGCAAGCCACACCTGTCAACAGACATTAGACCTCCACTGATCTGTTCTCCTGTTTTTTGAACCCTCTTGGTGTCTCTCAGCTCCTCTGTGTACCATCGCCTGAGGCTCTTAACTGGTTGGTCCTGAATGGATGGAGTCTCCTCTCCACAAAGGGTGAAATGAAAGCCAACCAGCTTTCCTCTCCTAAGAACAAGGCTCCTTGATTTCTTGGTCTTGAACTTCATTCTTCCCCAATCCATTAGCTCCTCGAGTCTAGATAGTACATTTTCCATTGCCTCTGTGCTGGGACCCAAAGGGGTGAGATCATTCATGAACGCTCATATTGGTGGTAACTCCTCTCCGCCATCGAGTGCGACACCTGGTCCCACTGATTCTGCAGCCCTCACAATAACCTCCATGGCACACACAAAAAGGATGGGCGAAATCGCACATCCCATTGGGATTCCAACATCCAAGCTCTGCCACCTAGTTGTAAACTGCTGAGTGGAAAACCTCATCCAGAAATCATTGTAGTACTGCATAACAAAATTCCTCACCTTAGCAGGAATCCATAGGAATTCCATCGCAAAATCAATCAGGACATAGGGAACAGAACCATACGCATCTGCCAGATCAAGCCAAACTACAGCTAGATTTCTTCTCAACCTTTTCGACTCCTGGATGGTATGCCATATCATACTAGAATGTTCAGGGCATCCTGGGAAGCCTGGTATTCCTGCCTTCAGCACAGATGTATTTACCAATCCATTCCCTATCACAAATGAAGATATTCTTTCTGCCAGAATGCCAAACATGATCTTCCCCTCTACGTTCAGGAGTGAAATTGATCAGAACTGATTCAATGTAGAAGAATTCTCTTCCTTCAGGATGTATACTCCTTCAGCCTCATTCTCTGACAAAGGAACAACACCTTGTCTCCACACCACCTTTAACAATCTCCACAAGTATTTCCTCAGCTCTTCACACTTCTTGAACACCTTTTACGGCACTCCATTAGGTCCTGGCACTGAGCCTGACCTTGCCTTTCTGATGAACAGTTCAACTTCTGCCAATTTGGGTTCTGACAGATCGAACTTCACTCCTGGCTTGGTAGGCTTCACAAGCCCTGAAATGTCAAGCAAAGGAGCCTCCCGCTGTTCGTTAGAGTAAGTGCTTGCCAGGTGATCCTCAAGTTCTTGTTGAGAGATGTTAAGCTGCCCACTTTTACTTTGTTCAAACAGTTTCTTTGTGAACTTGTGAGAGTTCGCAAAGAATGACTTTCTTGCCTTCTCTCTCTTCTTTCTCTTTTTACGTTGTGACTCTGCACGACAGAGTGATGCTAACTTTATTCGAAAAAGCTCTCAGAGATCAGCAAGCCCTGGCTTGTCACCCTCACTTGCTACCTTCCACCTCTGTCTCAACAATCTAAGCTCTCTCCTCAACCTACTAATATCCTTCTGGAGCCTACTCGGTTGCTGTGTAGGCTTTGCTTTCTTCAACTCAACCAAATCAAACCTGTATTTTCCAACATCGTAAATAATATCACCCATCACTTCTACCTTTCTCTTTAATGTTCCCCTGAGAGTGTTCTCCAACATCATACTGTTATCCTCATCAAATACATGCCAAACCTTCTCATCTGCCATTGCTGGCCACTTGACCTTCCTCTTCTTCTCTGCCTCCTCACCACTGCCATCATGCGAAGGATCTACCTGGGTACTGTGGTCTGAAACCTGACCTGGGTTATCTCTCGTCTGACCTGGAGTATGATGACTCTCTCCAGAGTGAATCGCTGTGGCTTGTGAATCAGTGGTTGAAAAGGCCACATCATCTGTGCTTGGTGAAGTAATCTCATCTTCATCCACTGGATAATATTGTACTGAATCTTTTGGCTAATGTGTCATCCTTATTCCTGGGGTGGTCTAAGTTATTTGAATGTTTGCACACATTCTTATCAGAATCAGAAATAGAATCAGGTTTATTATCACCGGCATGTGTCGTGAAATTTCTTAACTTAGCAGCAGGAGTTTAATGGAATACATAATATAGAAGAAGAGGAGAAAAAAATAATACAATAATAAAAAAAATTGCCGTATACGTATACCGAATAGATTAAAAATTCATGCAAAAAACAGAAATAATATATATTTAAAAAGTGAGGTAGTGTTCACGGGTTCAATGTCCATTTAGAAATTGGATGGCAGAGGGGAAGAAGCTGTTCCTGAATCGCTGAGTGTGTGTCTTCAGGCTTCTGTATCTCCTACCTGATGGTAACAGTGAGAAAAGGGCATTGCCCTGGGTGCTGGAGGTCCTTAATAATGGAAGCTGCCTTTCTGAGACACCATCCCTTGAAGATGCCCTGGGTAGTTTGTAGGCTAGTACCCAAGATGGAGCCGACTAAATTTACAGCCCTCTGCAGCTCCTTTTGGTCCTGTGCAGTGGCCCCCCATACCAGACAGTGATGCAGCCTGTCAGAATGCTCTCCATGGTACATCTACAGAGGCTTTTCAGTGTATTTGTTGACATATCAAATCTCTTCAAACTCCTAATGAACTATAGTCGTTGTCTTGCCTTCTTTATAACTGCATCGATATGTTGGGACCAGATTAGATCCTCAGAGATCTTGACACCCAGGAACTTGAAACTGCTCACTCTCTCCGCTTCTGATCGCTCTGTGAGGATTGGTATGTGTTCCTTCGTCTTATCATTCTTGAAGTCCACAATCCACTCTTTCATCTTATTAACGTTGAGTCCAAGGTTGTTGCTGCAACACCACTCCATTAGTTGGCTCCTGAACGCCCTCTCATCTCCATCTGAGATTCCACCAACAATGGTTGTATCATCAGCAAATTTATAGAGGGTATTTGAGCTATGCCTAGCCACACAGTCATGTGCATACAGAGAGTAGAGCAGTGGGCTAAGCACACAGCCCTGAGGTGCACCAGTGTTGATTGCCAGCGAGGAGGATATGTCATCACCAATCCGCACAGATTGTGGTCTTCCAGTTAGAAAGTCGAGGATCCAATTGCAGAGGGAGGTACAGAGACCCAGGATTTGTAACTTCTCAATCAGGATTGTGGGAATGATGCTGTTTAAATACTGAGCTACAGTTGATGAAGAGCATCCTGACATAGGTGTTTCTGTTGTCCAGGTGGTCTAAGGCCGTGTGAAGAGCCATTGAGATTGCGTCTGCCATTGACCTATTGTGGCGCTATGCAAATTGCAATGGGTCCAGGTCCTTGATGAGGCAGGAGTTCAGACTAGTCATGACCAACTTCTCAAAGCATTTCACCATTGTAGATATGAGTGCTACCGGGTGATAGTCATTAAGGCAGCTTACAGTATTCTCTTAGACACTCGTTGCCTTTTTGAATCAAGTGGGAACTTTTGCCCTTAGCAGTGAGAGTTTGAAAATGTCCTTGAATACTCCTGCCAGTTGGTTGGCACAGGTTTTCAGAGCCTTACCATGGGGACCTTCCGCCTTGCAAAGGTTCACCCTCTTTAAAGACAGTCTAACATCGGCCTCTGAGACAGAGATCACAGGGTCATCAGGTGCAGCAGGGATCTTAGCAGCTGTAGTTATATTCTCCCTTTCAAAACGCGCAAAGGAGGCATTGAGTTCATCAGCATCACTGCCATTCACGCTATTGGATTTAGCTTTGTAGGAAGCGATGTCTTGCAAACCCTACCAGAGTTGTCGTACGTCTGGTGTCACCTCCAACCTCATTCGAAATGGTCTCTTTGCCCTTGAAATAGCCCTCTGCATATCATACCTGGTTTTCTGGTACAGGCCTGGGTTGCCAGACTTGAATGCCACAGATCTAGCCTTCAGCAGACGACATACCTCCTGGTTCATCCACGGCTTTTGGTTTGGGAATGTACAGTAAGTCTTTGTGGACACACACTCATCCACACGGGTTTTAATGAAGTCGGTAACATCTGCAACATACTCATCCAGACTCGAAGATGAATCCCTGAATACAGTCCAGTCCACTGATTCAAAGCAGTCCTGTAGGTGCTCCTGTGCTTCCCTTGTCCATACCTTCTTGGTCCTCACTGAAGGCATTAGGGCGCTCTGTTTCGTGCTTGTTGATCCCATTGCTCAGATCATCTAAAGCCTGATTGATATTGGCCTGAGGTGGAATGTATGCCACTACTAAAATGACCCCAAAGAAATCCCATGGTAGGCAAAAAGGGCGGCACTTAACTGCTAGATATGCCAGGTCTGGTGAGCAGAACTGGGACAGTACTGATAAATTTGTGCACCAAGAAGAGTTGATCTTGAGGCATACTCCTCCACCTCTGCTTTTGAGAGACTCTATAGATCTCTTGACGGTGTATAGTAAACCCCTCGATCTGGATCGTTGCATCCAGTACAGAAGGGGTTAACCAGGATTCCGTGAAACAAAGGACATACGCGGTCTTAATGTCTCTCTGATTCAGCGCCCTAGCTCTGAATCAATTTTATTCACCAGAGACTGCACGTTTGCCAGCAAAGTAGTCGGTATTGGTAGTTTCAAACGCACTTGTATCCCTGACTTGCAACCACGTTTCCTACGTGGAATCCTACAAGGAATCCGTCCCCAATCAGCATTGTTTCTGTCCGTTCTAAGCAGCGATAGTACTTTAAATGCATTTAGACATCTCAGAACCAGAATCAGGTTTATTATCACCGGCAGGTATTGTGCAATTTGTTAACTTAGTAGCAGCAATTCAATGCAATACATAATATAGAAGAAAAAAATAAAATAATACGAATAATAAATAAGTAAATCAATTACAGTATACGTATATTGAATAGATTAAAAATCATGCAAAAACAAAAGTAATATATATTAAAAAAAGTGGGGTAGTTTTCAAGGATTGAATGTCCATTCAGGAATCGGATGGCAGTGGCAAAGAAGCTGTTCCTGAATCGCTGAGTGTGTGCTTTCAGGATTTTGTACTTCCTACCTGATGGTAACAGTGAGAAAAGGGCAGGCCCTGGGTGCTGGAGGTCCTTAATAATGGACGCTGCCTTTCTGAGACACCGCTCCTTGAAGATGTCCTGGGTACTTTGTAGGCTAGTACCCAAGATGGAGACGGCTAAATTTATAACCCTCTGCAGCTTCTTTCGGTTCTGTGCAGTAGTTCCCCCCCCCCCACCCCATACCAGACAGTGATGCAGCCTGTCAGAATACATCTTTGTTGACGGTACTGACCTTGGAAGCAGTTGTGCTTTTTAGCTGTATCAGGCTGAAACGAGAACAGTTAATCGCATCTATTGAGAGTTCTGCTGCTACACAAGTTTCCTCGAGGCGCTTCGGAAGTAAACTCAGAACTTCTCTCTTCTACCCAGTATGATAAGCATTCCTCCAGAGTATTGAAATGAATGGCATCAAAAGCACGTAAAATTGTTTTTAAAAAGTTACTTAAAGTGGAAAAAGAAGTAACTAGTTCTTTTATACAGAGTACCTACACTGCCTTGAAAAACTATTCAACCCCCACAACAATTTTTACATTTTACTGACTCATTTTCTAGCTTTAAAATATATAGAACTGTGATTTTTTGAGCTAATCTACGAAACATTGTGCATCGTGTCAAATCAAAAGAAAAAATCTAAAACCTGTCAACAATTTACTAAAAGTTTAAAAACCAAAATCGTGAGTCTGAAGAAGTATTTATCTCTTTTGTAATTGCTAAGCTAACTTTCCTCAGGTGCAATACTGTATATTAGGTAACCCAATTTGTTGATGTAGAAAATTAGAGGACTATCTGTAAAGGTCCAACAGTAGCAGGGACTGGAAATATGGTCATGTATTGCAAAAAAAACCACATTGCATATGATAAACCTGATTCTGATCGGGTCTCCATTGCAGGCTGAGAGTGGGCATGGAGAGGGGGATCATGGTTGGGGAAAAGGGGAAGGGAGAAGAGAGAAGTGAAGGAGCAGGAAGCACCAGAGAGACATTCTGTAATGATCCATAAACCTGTTGTTTGGAATCAAATAGCCTTGTCTGGAGTCTCAGGGCTGGGTGTGTCTGCACCTACACCATGCCCACTCCCTGCCCCCAGCATTCCTTCTCTGTCACCTGTCCTGCACCCCTCACACGGTGCATCACCCTCACCATTCCCAATATCCTTTGCTCCCGCCAGATTTACAAACTCACTCTCTGCTCCACATTGACAAATCCAGTACTGTGCACAAGGCCTAGGCACCCTAGCTATACATCAGTGCCTAAGGCACGGTACTGTGGATAAAATAACATGAATGCTATTTTAAATTTTAAATGATTCCCAGGAAATTACACTGATGTCTATTCTCACTTCTGATCTTCACAGAAACTTCATTTCGCCTTCTGCTTAAATGCAAAATTTAAGCAAACTTGTAGTCTACCTATAACACCAGTTCTCTCATCCTCTCTGCATTGCAAGCACATTGTTTTCTTTGTCATGCATTTATAGTACAAAAGTAGAAAAGAAAAATTGGGATAAATATACATTTCTACTACTTCTAATGGTTTCAGTTAATCCTGGAATATGAGAAATTGTTTTGGAAAGTGGAAGCACTTGAAAGATCTTAATAATTCTGACCAATCTGCATTGTAGTATCAGTGAGCATCTATCAGAGATCTGGGTGTACATCGCAATCCTTGCTAGTTATGCAGATTAAACAAGAGTCTATTTCTTTGAATTTGTAGATTTAAAACCTAGTGGAATATTTTACATCTTAAATGATTGTACAAATACCATATTTCATTCAAACTGAGTTACATGTTCAGCTGAGCTGTTCAAGAATGATGAGAAATCTTGAGATGTTTGCTTCGAGTGTCAGGAATCAGGCACATGAATGATGCAAATCACTCAATGGAGTTGACTAATGCGAGGCTCAAGTGTAGGGACGAGAGCTTTGGAGAGGACACTGATGAAGGTTCACCTGCAGGTGGTAATTTGATACAAGTTGGCAAACCAGGTTTAAGAAAATGCAGAAATTCTGTAAGTCAGGAAAATCAGAGTTAAATTTCAATTAGTGAGAGGTGAACTAAGGAAAAGTCATCATAAACTTTATTGGGGGCGGGGGGAGAGGGAGTATACAGATGCATTTACAATGTCAAAACAGGGGTTTCCAAACTGGGGTCCACAGACCCCTTGCTTAATGGTATTGATCCATGGCATAAAAAATGTTGGCAGCCCCTTATTGTTTAGAAAATGATATGCTTCAGTATTAAGTATCGAGAATAATCTAGAATGAGACAAGTTTAAAATTTGGTCACTTAGTGAAGAAATCCTGTGTTATGGTGTCCACCAGGTGGCGACTCAGTCTCAATAAAAATTGTTGGAGGGATTTTTTTAATTCAAGGCTGCCACTTCACCAATAGACGCAGATAATGTAAAATGGTATGAGCTGTGAGTTATTTTCTTACCATGAACTGTACCATCTTAAAAAAAATAATTTGACAGAAACTCTTCCATAGACTCAAATAAAACAGGCAATCTTTTAAACAGAGGGCATGCAGCACTTACTCCAGTGCTTACACCTGATTTCTTGTGTGTGGTTCAGGTATAAAGTGTAAAATTACTAAACACAAATGATTCTCACAGCACCCCAATGAATTGTGCAGGTGTTCGTTATGCACTCAAGACCACTTGATTTCAAGTCACACAATACATGACATTGCCGTTCCTGGATTTACCAAAGGGAGGAGATCCTGTCAAGTAATGAGCTAACCGGAATTCTGCAAGTCTTAAAGGATGGATAAAATGAATGATGGGTGTCTTTGGTATGATGTACTTGTTACATTTTGTAACTCCAAAACATTAAACTCATTCAAAGAAGACAGGAGTCTGAAAAAGTTAGTCTGGCTTCGAGTTTACTTTAAGCTAGGCGTGCACGTATCGCGTGACAGTGTGATGATGTATGCAATTAATGTACAGTAACCCCTAATTAATTATTTAAGCAAACAAGAATTCATGTATGATTACTTCAAGTATTATTGAAATATTAAACACACAGTTCTCCTGTGGACAAGTAGTGCTACCTTATTTGTTATAGCAAAAATACTGTAGCTTTGTAAACCTAAGTACATACCCCTGAGAGTCAATAACATTGTAGAGAGAATCTGTAAACCAAACGTATGTAAATTGAGGAATAACTTATTAAGGTGCTGATGTGGATTAGTTGTCAACATTGAATAATTCTTTTATTCCCATAAAATGTGAAAGACTGTGCATGTAATTGAACTTCTAGGAGAATTTCTCCATTGAAAGGAAACTTGCACATGCCCAATAGTAGCAGATTAAGTTGCAGTATTGAATATCGCCATTTCAGCATTGCCCTTTCCATCAAATTTCTGAGTTTCACATTTATCACTATCCACTCGGGGTTCAGAGGTCAGTGTAGACAAGGACTAATGAAATCATAGACTGATGTCGAACACAACAACATTTCACATAGGATACTATGACAATATCCAGAGGTGTAAAAGACAAAATAACTTATTGTCTAGATATCGCAATCCAATCAGAAGCTTTTTACAGAATACTTCATGAAAATATATCATTCATAATGAATACTTTTTATAAACTCAATGTAAGTAAACTTTAAACAGTAGACTTTCTTCAGATTAATGTGAAAATATCAGAGTTCCAATTTTATACCAATTAACAAAATGAAATTCTACATCATGCATTAGTGACATAAAATTAATTTATGGTAATAAATGTTCTGCCAGATAATTTCTTCTTGGACGAGGATTATTTACCTCCAGTTTAATTCTGTGGCTTCAGAGGTGGTTAATGAGGCCAAAATGAAATTATAGACTCTGTCACATGTTGCCTTTAATAGAGGGTTTATCTGGGTGGTTTAGACAATGGTATATTAATCCTGTCTATTTCACTAGGAATCTGGGTTGTCCTGAAAGAGCGACTTAAAGCTCTCAACACCTGTTGGATTTTGATTTGTCACAAACCAGGGACATTCAATGGTGAAGATTTTTCAAGAGGGCTTTGTGAGCATCTTTAAAGCACTTTCTCTGCACTCCTGGAAATCTCTTGCCACATTAAAGCTCAGGGTAACGGTATGTTTCAAGGGACTGGTCGGTAGTGAACAGTGCAGGCTGTGCTTAAATAGAACGTCAGTTCTGCAGATGCTGGTCTGGGAGAGGATGCTGAAGTTACTTCACCTATTCTTATAATGGATTTGGGATGATTTTGAGGGCTGAGCATTATTGGTAGCTCTCCGATGCTTTGAGGAACCTGCTGTAGCTAGTCTTTGTCTTCAAATCCTAGAAGCAGACAGACATCACTCATGCGCAGAATAAGAAGTGTTGTCTCAATTTTCAGAGTTTCTCAGGTACACAGGAGGCAGTGGTGTATTTTGTTACCGACATACATCTTTGCTGCAAGGTGGTTCCCAACATCGGTTCCACTATTTCCCAGATATTGTGCTTATTGTCCACCCAGTGTTTTTCTAAAATGTATTGAGATACAGTGTGGAATAGGCCTTTCTGTCCCTTCAAGCCATGCTGCCCTGTAAACTACCTGTTTAACCTTAGCCTAATCATAAGGCAATTTTTATTGACTTACCGGCCCCAGTACGTCTTTGGACTGTGGGAGGAAACCAGTGCACCTGGAGGAAACCCATGCGGTCACAGGGAGAAGATGCAAACTCCTTACAGACAGTGGCGGAAAGAGCAGTGCAGATCTTAGTGTACAATTCATCCATGTATACACTTAAGTGAACAAGTTAACAAAGAAATGGAACTTGGGCTAAGAATGTTGAAATACATAAGCATCACACACACAAAGTGCTGGTGGAACTCAACAGGTCAGGTTATGGAGGAGAATAAACAGTCAATGTTTTTGGCTGAGACACAGCATCAAGACATCAGTTTGATCAGCAGAGTTCCTCCAGCAATTTGAGTATGTTCCTCTGGATTTCCTGTTTCTGCAGAATCTCTTACATTTATAGACAAGCCTCATCTATATGTAAAGTGATGACTGAGATTGGAGTGACCCTTGAACCTTGAGAACAGATGATGTAGGTTGAATGTTTCCCATTTGTCCTGTGGATTAGTTCCATTCCAGCTGTATGAGGTCCTGAGACAACTGTGGTGGGAAAAATTAAATTCAAGATTGTTTATAGCCATTCTTCAGTACACAAGTGAATGGAGAAGAAAATTATTGCTGCTACGAAGAGGAAAATGAAATGATTAAGAACGGGAATGTGGATTCTATCCATCAAGAGGTACAATGGACATGATCGTTTTGGAACAAAAACAAAATACATTGCAATTTCTATCTTTATTTCATATTTCCATTTAATTTTTGAGCTTTAATTCTTTTAGTGTATTCCCTCTTTACTTCTGTTCCTCATCTTCCTCTGGACAGAACTGCTAAATAAGTGGTAGCAAGTACTCCATTATGTGGAAATTTAGAAGGGTGCAGTGACCATTACAGATCTTGAGATCTGCTCCAGCAAGTTCTACAGAGCGGCTCCAGAATGGTCCAGGGAGTTGATTCATCGATTAGGCATGACAATAGTTTTCACAATTACACCTGTTGTCGCAGGTTAGCGATGACATTCGTTTGGCTTGTGGACCAGAGCTTCGAGCCATGTCAGCAAATGATCCGTCCTATTTCCCAGCAGCTGTGATGTCTTGATCCGTCCTATTTCAGTAGCTGACTGAAACGGAAATGGCACAGCAAACTGCTACATTGTGATTGCTGCCTAAACACAGAATGTTGATTTTCTTGTTAGTACAGTACAGTACCATGAAAAAGTCTTAGGCACAGATATATAAAGCTAGGGTGCCTCAGACTTTTGCATAGCACTGTATTTGCCAATGTAAAATGGAGAGTGAGTTTATAAATCTGGTGGGAGCAAAGGATGTCGAGGAAAGGGGACCGGGTCGAGACAACAGAGACTTATGGAGAAGAGGAGTTCGGTGGGTAATAAAATGGACGAGTTCACGGTGCTAGCCAGGTGTCAGAGAACATTTCGGGAGTGCAGTGTTATGTGTTTCACTGGAACGGGGCTGCACGAGGACATAACCGATCAAAACTTCTCCATGGACGGCTTCGAGACCGTTCGGGCTGACCGGAAGTGCACTGAGAGTGGTAAGCGTAAAGGAGTTGGGTGCTTACTGTTCTGGTTAACAACAGATGGTGCAATCCGGGTCATACTATGATCGAGGAACGTGTTTGTAGACTGGATATCGAACTTTTTACTGTTGGACTTCGGCCACATTCCACCGAGATTCAACACTGGGCGGCACGGGAGGTCGTTCCTGCCTGTGGCCATCGAACTTGCAGCTCCTCCCGTGGAGGGTCAGACACCCTGAGCCAATAGACTGGTCCTGGACTTATTTTCCATCTGGCATAGTTTGCATTTTGTTGTTTGATTGTTTGTGGTTTTTGTATTGCTATATTTATGCTCTATTCTTGGTTGGTGCTGCTGTAATGAAACCCAATTTCCCTCGGGATCAATAAAGTATATCTATCTATCTATCTATCTATATGTTGGGAATGGTGAGGGTGGAGCATCACAGGAGGGGTGTGGGACAAGATGACAGAGAATGAGTGCCAGGGGAAGGGAGTAGGGTGACACAGGTGCAGATACACCTAGTCCTAAGACACTAGGTAAAGTCATTTGATTTCAAACAATTGGTTCATTGATCATTCCAGAATGTCTCTCTGGTGCTTCCCACACCTTCCTCCTTTCCTTCTCCTTTCTCCAATCATGGTCCACCTCTCCCTGCACAGAGACCCATATCAGAATCGGGTTTGTCATCACTCACATACAGTATGTTATGAAATTAGTTTTTTCTTTTGCAACAGCAGCAGTACAGTGCAATACATAAAATTGCTACAGTACTGTACAAAGGTCTTAGACACCCAAGCTAGATATATGTGCTTAAGACTTTTACACAGTACTGTACTGTATATGATCTGGACAGTGAAAGTGAGGGTTCTCTTTCAGCTATGCTTTATCTCAGCTTCCCATGTTGTTCCTACAAAACTAAAAATCCTACACACCTCTCAATGCAAGCATTTGAATTTCTGGAGAAAGAACATTTTGCATCATTAATTTTCTATAGGTATCTCTTGGATGCACTTTATGAGACAGTGATGGTAAAACTGTGAAGCATGCAATTATCTCCTGCTGTAGCCCAGAAGGTGGTAGATAACATTCTTGGCTGTGTTGACCTTTACAAAAAGCAGCAATGTATTTCTTGTCTGACTCTGAGTTTATAGTTCCAACAACAGCCGGAGATAAATTTCAATGAGTATCTCCTTATTGAATTTTAGACATCCTGAACACTTTTCCTGCTGAGATAAACAGAGGGAAGTTTCTCCTCAAGAACCTTGTGGATATGGCTTTCTGCTGAGATCCTATCTTCCAGCTTCTTTCTTTCTCGAGCAGCAATGTGCCCCAAACTCACTCATGGTCGTGCTGGGCTTTAAGAGGAATACCAGGTAATGAACCCAGCAACTCATCTATGTAAATCCTGAAGTGAAGACTTTCATCTCCTAGCACACCAATCCATGATTTTCCTTGCTATAATGACCCTAGAAAAAACAAAAACAATTGCAGAATCACAGAAAGGACCAGCAACTGCCTTATTTAACAAGTGGTGGGCTGCTTAATATGTCATCATGCTTGCTAGAACGTTCAGCTCCGAAAATGGCCGCAACCACATCCGATTACCGCTGCACACTGGCTCCGTGGTCAGCATAAATCCAACTAGGCTTTGGTATTGTACAAGCTAACACTCTCACCTCAATGCCAGCCAGGCGATTGAACTACAAGTATGTTGCTGTGCATGAATTACCATACTGAAACCTGTTTGACAGACAGAGCATCCAAACAATGGGTGCAATGAAGCTGTTTGAAGCCAATCTCTCAATGTAATTGAATGGGACTTGTGAACAAAATGGAAATCTCCTCCGAGTGACATCAAATGAATATTACTTTCACACAGTGGAAGGTGCAAATGAGGAATTGGCCCTATCTTGGTTTGCAATAAAATCACTGAAAGATCAGGAATGCAGATTGATGCTCCCTTGAAGAACGTATGCATTATTTACATAGCTTCAACTATATAAACACTTGGATTATATTTAGCCTGGCATCTATTGAAGCTGTATGGAACTAGATGGCATAATAAAAGGTTTTCAAATGTCCATTTAAAAGTTGTAACATGGGTTTGAATCAAGTTAGGGCTGATGGAATGGAATGGTGTCCTTCCTTTTGTATATTAGTTCTGTCATTAAGTGAAAATTCTAACCATTTCCAAGTAGTTATGGATTCATATTGTAAAATCAAAAATAAATCCTTCTCTAAGTGGCACTGTTTTGGCACTGACACAGTGATGAAGCTGAAGGTTATATGTAATGAAAAGCCACGGATGAAGGAAGGCAGTGAGTTAGAAAAATTATGGGGAAGGAGCAAAGGTTTTTAAATCGCAAACACGAGGAAATCTACAGATGCTGAAATTTCAAGCAACACACGTAAAAGTTGCTGGTGGAATGCAGCAGGCCAGGCAGCATCTCTAGGAGAGGTACAGTCGACTTTTCAGGCCGAGACCCTTCATCAGGACTAACTGAAGGAAGAGCCAGTAAGGGATTTGAAAGTGGGAGGGGGAGGGGGAGATCCAAAATGATAGGAGAAGACAGGAGGGGGAGGGATGGAGCCAAGAGCTGGACAGGTGATCGGCAAAAGGGATATGAGAGGATCATGGGACAGGAGGCCCAGGGAGAAGGAAAAGGGGGAGGGGGGAAAAAAGCCCAGAGGATGGGCAAGGGGTATAGTGAGAGGGACAGAGGGAGAAGAAGGAGAGAGAGAAAAAGAATGTGTGTATATAAATAAATAACGGATGGGGTACGAGGGGGAGGTGGGGCATCAGCGGAAGTTTGAGAAGTCAATGTTCATGCCATCAGGTTGGAGGTTTTTTTAATGTCCCTTTGCTGGCGCCACCAACTGCTTGCATAACCCACCGCAATGCAGTTTAAAATTTTAACTCTGATAATCTGCAAACACTGCAAAAACAAAAGCATGTACTGTATTAGACATACACATTCAGTGTAAAGATAATTGCCAGATAATGTGCTGCTTAAAAGGAATATTTCAGTCATTGTCACGAGTAACAATGTGTGAGCATAAATCACAGAAGACAAACATTGTGGTTGTTTGAATACTGTAGTAGTCTCCTTTCCCAAAGTCCTAAATAGTATAGCACTAGTGGATGTTTGCTTTTTCCATCTCCCAATCATGATATCTGGTAATTCATTAATTCACTCCATAAAAGGACTAGTACTTTGAAATGGCTACAAAAAAGTTACTTATCCATGATGAATGAATGCAAAGGCTGCATCTGACTAAAAACTGCTCAATACTTACGGTTAGTTGACATCATGAGCATTATGGAAATGTACACTCAGTGGCCATTTTATTAGATCCGGCACCTAATAAGGTGGACACAGAGTGTATGTTCATGGTCTTCTACTGCCGTACCCCATCCACTTCAGGGTTTGATGTTTTGCGCTTTCAGAGATGCCCTTCTGCATACCACTGTTGTAAGACATGATTATTTAAGTCACTGTCACCTTCCTGTCTGCTTGAGCCAGTGACCTCAATCATTTACAAGGCGCTTTTGCCCACAGAACTGACACTCACTGAATGTATGTTTTTTTTGTTTTTTGAACCATTCTCTGTAAACTTTAGGGCCGATTGTGTGTAAAAATCCTAGGGGGTCAGCATTTCCTGAGATACTCAAACTATCCTATCTGGCACCAACAATCACTTAGTCAAAGTCACTTAGATCACATTTCTTCCCCAGTCTGATATTTAATCTTAGTAACAACTGAATCCCTTGATTATGTCTGCATATTTTTATGCAGTGAGTTGCTGCCACTTTATTAGCTGATTAGATATTTGCATTAACCAGCAGGTGTACAGGTCTACCTAATAAGGTGAGTATCACTTGAACTTACTATTAAGACCACACTTTAATTTTATGATTTAGTTTTTTTTTCCATTTTAATTGTCTAAATAAAATTGGGATTCATTTTAAAAACTATTTGTGTTATATAACTAAAAGTATGTTGTGTTTGATATGACAATTGATATTTGAGTTGTATGTTATTTTCTTTTCAACGCACATAAGATACTTTGATTTCTTTACAGTGACTGATGAAAATCTTCATTTACATGAGGTAAATTGCTTCTGATAATACTAATACTTGAAATATCTGTATGATAATTTCAGAAAAACTGCAATCATTTAAACCCAATACTCAGCCAAATACTACATCTTGCACAGGAGTTCCACGGACCTTTCAGTTAACGATAGGGGTTCAAGGCATAAAAAAGTTTGGGAGCCCCTGGTCTAGACTTTAATTTTCCTGATTAAAGATGTAGTTTTGAGCAAGCTATGCCTATCTTTTTTGGGTCTATCTGGCACAATCTTTATTTCAGTCCTACCTAGGCAAATCCTTCAACTTGTCTGTTACATTGATAACTGCATAGTGCCACCTCCTGTTCTCATGCAGAACTCAGCAACTTGGTTACTTCTGTTCTAATGCTCTCATTTTCACATGGTCTGTCTGTGACTCTTCTTATTCTGGATCTTTCTGTCTCTGTTTCAGGAGTTAGGCCAGCTATGAACAGCCATTATATGTTGACCAGCTCCCATAACTATTTCAGCTACTCTTTGTCTGACCCTACCTCTTGAAAGGACTTTGCTCCATTCTCCCCATTTCTTTGTCTCCATTGTGTCTTAACAAAAGCCTAGACAAGTGCCTTAACAAAACACTTGACTGCATTTCATCCATTTCATGTGCCTCAGCTCTCACCCCTTTCTACTTGAAAAGATCAAAGATAGGGTTCTCCTGGTTCTCGCCTTCCACCCAACCAGCTTCTCCAATTCTCAGCAATTTCAACCAATTTAAAAAGTATTTCACTCCCACCATACCTTCCACTCTCCTCCTCTCTCAGCACTTCCTAGTGAATCAAAGTTTCCCTTTTATAACTCCTGGTTCACTCTTTCATTATGATCGGCCTCCCCTTTCTTACACCGTTTTCCCTTGCACCTACATATAATGCAACAGTTATTCTTTCACTTCCTCCCTTCCCACCATCGAGCGGTCCAACAGTCTTTCCAGCTGAAGCAGTTACATTCCTATTCCGATATGTCCATCCACTGCCTCCTCCACTGTTAGGATAAGGCCACGCTTAGGTTGGAGGAACAACACCATATTGGTAGCCTCCAACCTGATGGCATGAACATTGAACTCTCAAACTTCCAATAATGCCTCCACACCACCCCCTCCTCCTTCACCATATCCTATCCCCTTGTCCGTCTCTCATATTATCTCCTTGCATGCCCATTGCCTCCCTCTGGTGCTCTTCCCCCTCCCCTTTAATCTTTCTTCCATGGCCTTCTGTCTCTTTCACCAATCAACTTCCGAAATCTTTGCTTCATTCCTCCCCCTCCAAGTTTCACCTATTGCCTGGCGTTTCTCTCTCCTCTCCCCCAACCTTTCAAATCTGCTCCTCAGCTTTTTATCTCCAGTCTTGCCGAAGGGTTTCAGCCCAAAATGACGACTGTACTTTTTTCCCTAGATGCTGCCTGGCCTGCTGAGTTCCTTCAGCATTTTGTGTGTGTTGCACAGTTACACTCATAGGTCATATTAAGTTTATTGGATAAATTGGTTTATTGTCATATGCCCTGAATTACATTAAACAACTTTATTTTGCGTGCCATCCATACAGATAATTTCATTAGAACAGTACATTGAGGTGGTACTAAGAAAAAGAGTAACAAAGTGCAAAATAACGTGTTACAGAGGAAGTTCAGTGCAGGCTGATGATAAGGTGCAGGGCCAAACTGAGGTTATTCGTAGGGTGAAGAGTCCACCTTACTATTCAATAGTCTTAAGACAGTAGGATAGAAGCTGACCTTGAGCCTGGTGGTACGTGCTTTCAGGCTTTTTTTCTTCTACCTGATGGGTGGGGGCAAGAAGAGATAACTTATGGGGTGAATAGGGTCTTTGATTATGTTGTCTGTTTTCCTGAGGCAGGGAAAAGTGCAGAGTCTCAGTTATATTCCGTTAACATTAGGAATTCCATGGGCCTATCCCTCAGCAATGTTGAGGAAGTGTAAATGACATGCCATTTTACTGGGATATTGCCCGTATTAACACCTTTTGCTTCTTTTGATTTTACTTGTATATTATCTGGGAGGCCTACCCACTTCCATCAATATTTTGGAAAAAATTACCTCTAGTCTGGATGTACAGCTACTGAATTGCTTCAGATGAGCTTAGACAGTGTTAGAGCAAGGATCAAGGTATGCTGAAAAGCAAATAAAAATTGCAGACATTGTACGTGTGAGATAGAAGCTTAAATTGGTGGAAGTGCTCTTGCTGGAAAGGCACCTATGGAGCGAGAAAAAATTAAATATCATCAAGCAAAAATTTTGACACTGTTTCTTTTTCTCTAGCTGATGCCTGACTTGTTGAAGTGCTTCTAGCATTTTCTGTTTTATAGTCAAAGAGTTATACTACGTAGAAACAAGCCATTCAGCTCTAATTGTCCACGCCAATAAAAGTTTCTTCCTGAGCTAGAAATATCCATGTAAATCCATCTTTCCTATCCAGAAACCTGTCTGAGTGGTTGTTAAGAATACATACCTGTAAATGCTTTCAAGGTTTCCTTTGATAGCTTGTTCCATATACCTATCACTCCCTGTGTTCTATTAAATGTATGGAGGCTTTACATTTACTGAGTTAGTACATTTACAAAAATCAATTATCTAAAATTTTGTTATGTGGCACTATTCTGTAAAACTACTTGGCCACATTTTTATGTAATAGTATATTTATTGCCCCTAGTTTTGATAGTTAGACATTCCTTCATCACATATTCCTTTCTCTCCGTGGTAAAGTATCAAATGCTTAAAATGCTAACATTGTTGTAAGGGGAAAGATGATGTCTTGTTTACTGTGAGACATCAGTGAATAATTAGAGACACCATGTCAGACTGAAGGACTGAGAAAATAACAGCTGACCGAATTGGGAGGAACTGCAAATTAGAGAAAGTAAATTCAACGTCAAATCAGCTAAAAATTTAGGTAAAGGTAAGTAAAAACAGTTGATTTTGGAGACAATGAAGAATCTAAAGGAAAAATATATTGAATATTTCTCACATGTACTATTTTTATTTCAGGTAATCTAGTGTCTTTTGTCATGGAGCAATCCTTCATTCAACTTTCTAAGTGCACTGTCAATAACCACAAACTCAATTCCACATTCATCAAAAATACTACATTTTATCTTCCATGTGTCAGTCTTGATTAATATGCATAGGATCAAAAGAGGAAAATTCAATGTAAACATTCTAAACCAAATGTAGAAACAAAAGCTAAACAAATGTTAACCCCCCGTAACTATTTTCTGTCTGTTGAAGCCATGTATCTATTTCCTGTCTGCATCATATTTTGAGAAGGTAAACTGTCATGTGGGTTAGGGTGTGGTAGAAGCAAATGAGTATATTATATATTCATGCTTAGTTAGTTTGGTTGAGTCTAGTTGAGAGTTAGAGGCAACCGAAGAACAATATTCTTTTTGTTGACTGCTGATTTAGTTCAACTGCTTAGTTACGCTAATTAGAGCTTATTGGAGTGCTAACTAGATAGCTAACTTCACTTAAGTATATATAGAATGCTAATTCCAATATCACTAAATAGAATACTTCGTTATGCTGATTTGAACACTAAGATTGCTATATTGTAAATTTAGTTTTTTGTTAGTTTTTTACCGCTATAAGATTGCACATCATTGCTGGTTTTGTAATAAAGGATTAAAAGTACTTTTATCAACTGAAACTTCATTTTATTCAGAAGCACGTCATACGGTGGCAAGCTCCTGGTTTAGTCTCTCAGCAGTTTTGATTTGTTTTAAAATAGCCACTACACCTCCGTATTTTCCCTTATTACTTGTCCTCAGCAACCCTACACGATGTTACTCTACCTTTACGATGACTTTCAATGGGCTAGACTGTAGATTATCTTGAGCGACAACCTCTCAAAGGCCTGGCATCATGTTGTACAATTTTCCCACATGCACCAGGCTGATAACCAGCAGAAGGGGATTGAATGGCAGTGGTGGGTAATGAATGCTAACAGAATGAGAGATAGAAACAGAAGAAATTCTGTAGATGCTGGAAATCCAGAGCACACCAAATATGCATAGGATCGAAAGAGAAAAATTCAATATAAACATTCTAAATCACATATTGAAATACACTGAATGCTGGAGGAACTCAGCAGGTCATGCAGCATCAATGGAAATGGATAAGCAGTCAATGTTTTGGGCTGTGACCCTTCATCAGGACAGGAAAAGAAGGGGGAAGAAGTCAGAATAAGAAGTTGGAGGAGGGGGAGGAGCATAAGCTAGGAAATACTAGGTTGGTAGGAGGAAGGGAATGAAGTGAGAAGCTAGGAAAGTGAGAGGTGGAGAAGAAGGAATCTGATCATGAGAGAACGGGAAGGAGAAGGGGCATGGGGGGAGGTGATAGGCAGCTGAAAATGGAAGAAGTAAGTGGGGAGCTAGAGTGGGATATTGAAAAAAAAGGGGAGGGTGAAAAATTATTGTAAGTTGCCATCTTGTTGGAGAGTCAGACACCCTCCCCTCCAGCCTGAGAGTGGCCTTATTGTGCTATTAGAGGAGGTCTTGGACCAACATGCCAGAATGGGAATGGGGATTGAAATTAAAATATTTGGCCATCAGCAAATCCTACTTTTTGTGGATAGAGCAAAGCTGCTCAACAAAGCAGTCTCACAATCTATGTCGGGCCTCACCAATGTAGAGGGGACCATATCAGGAGCACCAGATGCAGAAGACAATTCCAACAGATTTGCTGGTGAAGTGTTGCCTCACCTGGAAGAACTGTTTGGTGTCCTGAATGGAGGTAAAGAAGGAGGTGAATGGACAGGTGTAGTAGTTCTGCTTGCAGGGAGGTTAGTGGGGATAGTCGAATGGACAAGGGAATCATGGAGGGAGAGTGGAGAGTTTGTGGGGGTGGTGGTAATGATATGTATGGTCGTAGGGTCCCGTTGAAGATGACAGCAGTTGCAGAGAATGATATGCTGGATGTGGAAATTCATGGGGTGGTAGGAAAGGACAAGAGGAACTCTATCCCTGTTAAGGTGGCAGGGAGATATGGTGAGGGCAGATGTCCCAGAAACAGAGGGAGATGCAGATGAGGGCAGGATCAATGGTGGAGGAAGGGAAACCTTATTCTTTGAAGAAGGAGGACATTGCTGATATGCTGGAAAGGAAAGCCTCATCCTAGGAGTAGATGCAGTGGAGAAGAAGAAACTGAGAAAATGAGATTGCATTTTTACAGGAGAATGAGCGGAAAGAGTTATAGTCAATATAGCCGTGGGAGTTTGTAGGTTTATGAAAGACATCGGTAGACAATTTGTCTCCAGAGATTGAGAAAGGGAGACAGGTGTCAGAAATAGACCAAGTGAATTTAAGGCCAGGGTTAAAGTAAGAGGCAAAGTTGATGAAATTGATGAGCTCAGCAAGGGTACATGAAGTAGCACCAATGTAGTCCTCAACGTAGAGCAGGAATAGGCAGCATATTGCAAGGACAGCTACCACTGAACGTGATGACCACAAATCTGCAGCTGGCCTTAGGCTCTGCGATGGTCTTTCTAATGATAGCAAGGAATGGTCTTGCTGGGGTGTACGGGAAATGATGTATCTGCAATCTGACCACAGGTACCTACTGTCTCATCATTGCACCACTTTTTACAGCATGGGATGCAGCACGTAAGGTAGCACGTTAATGACTTTTGTGCAATGTGAATTACTACGTGAGGGCTGCATCCAAGTGAAGTTACTGTGCAGGATGTATGTAAATCATGGACATGAGCTGTCACTTGGTGAGTGATGGATGTGTGGTAGATTGAAAAGTATCCAAGTTTATTATTGCAGCTGACATTCACTGACTTGATGAATTGTATCACAGTTTTGTATTTCTTGCAGTATCTATTCCACAGTCCTCTCCTCCCACTTCCTCCTGAGTGATCTCCTGTGAATTGAGGATAATCACTGCTTCCCTCTGCCAACAGCCCCAAGGCCACCGGTACCGTGTTGGAAAATTAAGGATGTCAATCTCTAGCCTATTGCACCTTTTGAGAGGCACAACTGATGCTATAATAGTCCATTATGTCCTGATGCAGACTTGAACCCAAAATGTCGACAATTCCTTCTCCCCATCTCCATTCTCACCCCCGCTCAGACAATCTGCTGAGTTCCTTCAGCAGCTTCATACAATGGCTATACAGGAAGGTGAAAGCTGTCAGAAGAAAACATCAAATGCTTTATACATTTAGAGGCAAGGAAAAACTGGTAAATACTTAATGTAAACCAGCTAATCTTTGAAACTTAATCCCATAGTTTAGTGGAAGATGTAAAGGAACCCCTGCTCTGTAAGACATATTAGAGTCTTGAGACAACTTTAATTTGGAGTGCAATGCTTAAGGAAGAGAAGAATTCCTTTATTGATTGAATGAATGCAGCATTACGTTGGAAAGCAGTGCGACTCTCTGCATCCTGTGCACACACTTCAAATAACCTTTCATTTGAACTGACTGCAGATAGCATTGCCACATCGGTCTAACCCCTTGAGCACCTGCTATTTTCATCAATGGATCCATCATGAATTAGAACACGAATTATTCCCTAATGTTAAAAGCTTTTCTGATTTACTGTTAATTTTACAACAATAATACCTCCTCATTTTTGACTACCGAGACTATTTGATCATTTTGCACGAAAATGGACTTTGTGCTTATTTCATTCTACTTGCTCTTTCTTGTAAAAATTGAGGGTAATTTAAGTTTTTCTTGTGCATGCTGTTTATTCGATGCCATGTGCCTGTGATGTTGCTGCAGGCATTTTTCATTGCACCTGTACTTGTGAATGTGACGATAGACTTGACATTGACTTTATAGTACTTTATCCAAGTAGACTTCATCTTTTCTGATGGTGTGTGACAGGTCATGCCTTTCAGCAAATTACATGTAAAAATTAACAGATGAACCTATTTAGATCTGTTTCAAAGTTCCAAGTTTCGAAGTTTCAATGTACATTTATTATCAAACCTTGAAATTTGTTTACCTACAGGCAGCCACAAAGCAAGGAGCCAGAAAGAACTCAATTAAAAAATTAAATAAAATTAAGACCAACACCCGATGTGCAGAGAAAGAGAAAAGAAATTATGCAAACAATAGAAGTGAGCAACAGCATTCCGAACCAAAATGAGTCCTTTCATCCGAACGCCGGAGGATCCCAGAGTACGTCCAAAGTGTTGGTATCAGTTCATCATATTAGTGGGGCAGTCTTCATCGCCTCAGCACCATGGAGAGAGGAGTGAACATCATGGGAGAGTGATCGAAATTAGCTCTCTTCTCCCATCCCAACACCCGTCTGTCCAGTCTGTCTGGGCCGGTGTTTAAATTGTCTAAACAGCACTGGGACCCAGGCACTGCTGCAGAGAAAGGACCCGGGCCTAGGCTATGCCACCTAGTGACTCGCTACAGGCCCGCATCTGGCCACCGAGCCCGAAGCCGCTCTTGATTTCTCCAAATTGAATCGGCGCCCAGAGCAATCCAACCTCACACCTGGGTCAGTTGTATGGGCATTGAAACTCCCCTGCCTCGACTTCTCCTTTCTGAGTGGCTCACTCCACCTGCATCGATTCTGCAACGTGCCAACACAGTTCATCCCTTGAATTCGCTTCGCCTTCGCTCGCCTCTTCATTGTTTGCGGTGATAATTTACCATAATTTACTTCAGAAAAGGGGTTATTAGTAATGTTTTCAGTCGAATTTCTTGCCATTTGATCTACCAGTGAGCTGTCACATGCATTTGGTAGTGCCATCTAAAACCAGAATCTTTAATAGCATTACTCCTAAACCTACATAGTTTTAATGTTAAAAGCTTTTGAAATGGAGTCCATTCATTTCCTACGATTAGAAAGGTTGCTGGCAAGTCAAAGGATGAGCAAGGCTTTTACCTAGACCTGATTGAAAAGTGGTGGCATCTCCTTTAAGTTTGAGTTGACGCTCTGCAGGAACGAAGCAGCTGATATTCTCACTTACTCTTTCTTCCAAGCAATGTAATTCCTATGACATAATAATCAAATAACATTTGAAGCTCCCAAATGAATCTGCTTCCGATGTACCTGTCAGACATGGTTTGTTTTTGACAATTTCTAGTTCTTGACCCTTTCACCAATGGGATCTTTTTTACTAATTATTTTGAAAACCTCATGACCTTCTTGACTCAATGGAGAACAATCCCATCCTCGAATCTTATTCTGAAATGCAAATCCTTCATTCCTATAACTATTCCACTTATTTTTTTCTGTTCCTCCACCAAGGCCTTCACATCCTTTCTAATGTTCAGTGGGCAGAAATGACTCAACACTCTCACTGCAGATAAAACTTTTATGTAAAGGTTCATTGTAATTTGATCACTTCATAAGTTACGTCACCAATTCTGAGGATGCACTTCTAACTGCATTTTCATGTCAGGGTTTCTTACACTCACTTATTTGATTCTCAAATCAACTGTTCATTTGCCTCTATAGATGCTGCCTGACCTACTGAGTTCCTCCAGCATTTTGTGTGTTGTTCCTAATTTTACATGACTATCTTTGCTGCAGGTTACTTAGTACTTGAGATTAACAGAATAACACCTTATTTATTTAAACATACTATTAAGCTAATGCCAATCCTCATTTATGGAAGAAAGTAGAATCCTTCAGTCATCAATAGTCCAATTCCATGGTGTAGGTTGTGTCCTCAGTCCAACTCCAATGAGCAGAATTAATCCCTCATAACAGATTGAACACTTCAACAGATTAGCCTTTATCTATTTTACAGGCCTAGGAGATAATCGTAGGTTAGTTCATCGCTGCTTGTAAGTTAATATGGGTTGCATTCCTTTTACAGCATCGTCTCCAAGGTGAAGATATTCTTCCTAACATACAGAGCCTAGAAGTGCTACCAAGACTCTCAGTTTCCCTTAACAAGGGCTAGTTATTGCTGCAGTATAACTTCATTATAGCCCTCTTGATATCGAGGTCAGCATTCCATTGACCCCTTCATTATTTTCTGTAGCTATGAACATGCTCCTCTTAAGTCTATCCGGTCTTCCAGCATTTCTATTTTGTACCAGTTTGAAACTATACTGTTCTTAGTGAATGGGGTTGAATTTCCCTCTTTGAAATCTCCTTTGCCTTACCTTATTTAATATTGAATTCTATGGGATTTCTACCACACTTTTCCTTGACTGTAAACACTGATACAAAATAACATTACCCCATCTTCTCCATTTCCTTAGTTTTTATTTGCTACATTTTAAGGGATGTACTTGACTTCTCAACATATTCTTTTAATTGAATATAAGAGCAAAAAAATTGCTCTTGTTCTGTTACCCTTTTGAAGTTTCATTTCACATGTCCTTTCTGAAGCTTTGATTTGTCATGTGTTGTTGTTCTTTCATCTTCCCATTGTCACGAACCGCACAAGTGTGCTTTAAACTTCATGTCTGCTCTTTCTTTAGCATTAATGCATCCCTTGTCTCTTTAATCATTCATCTCTGTTGTTGTCACCTAGTAATGTGAACAAATTTTGTATCATATTAGGTTCTTTTCTGAACACCCACTGAAATGCTATTGTTACTAGGTATTAATGTTACCAAGGTTACCATAGATAGCCTTTGCCTCGTAACATGCAAGTTAGACTCACTTAAATCTTGAACTTTGGCAGTTCAAGATCTCAAGACAAAGGAGCAGAAGTAGGCCATTCGGCCCATCGAGTTGTTTTACATATCTTCCTGCCAAGCACAGCCTTGACCTTGGTGTGAATATCAACATAAAACTGCAGGTGCTGGAAACTTAAAATAAATATTCAGCAGGTCAGGCCACATGTGTAGGAAGAGAAATAGAAATGCAACATTTCACGTTGAAGATGCTTTGCCAGAAAAGGGAACAGCTCACCTGAGCTCATTAAGATCCCAATTCTGATTAAAGATTTTGATCCAAGAAGTTAATTTTGTTTCTTTTATTCATAATATGTTCACTAAGATAAATGCTCATGTACCATTCCACTAATAAATAAACTGGCTCACTATTCATCATTAAGTCTACTCATCCTACACATCTAACCCCACCCCAAACTTGTTGGTTCTGGAACAAAGAGCTTCAGGAAACGTTTGACAACGTACAGACACTACAATCACAGTCTTTATGAAAATCCCAATTAAAATCATTCTGATTTTGCCGCATGATTGACAATTCTCTGTGTTTACTGATGTTACCATTCCACAGCCGCAGCCAATGGCTGCACATTCAACTTCAACTACAGTCTAAAATGTTTCTCCATTTCTCAATTCAACTGTTCATAATACTCACTTATAAACACACTGACTCCCTCTGCTACCTTGATCACAACTACCTCCACCTTATCTTCTGAAAGGACTCAATCCCTTTCTCTCATCTTTCTCTGTGTCCACCATATTTGTTCTTAAGATGAAGCTTTCTGTTGTAGGACAACTTGTTGCAATGAACGAGGTGAACCCAAGTGCAGGACACAGGCACGGAGATTGAGTTAGGATGCAGATGCAGGCGTGAGCGTTGAACGGCAAACAGGAGGGAGTGCAGGAAAGCAGGAGGCAGGGGGAACTTATATTGACACAGAGCGTAGAAAGGAAAGTGGCAGACAAAACTCTTAGCATGGAGAGACAGAGTTACACAGGTAAATCTCGGTACTGAAGCAAAACTTAGAGCGCACAATCCTAAGCAGCCAGGAAATGTTAATTACCACACTGGCAAAACTAATGATCTGGCAACTAGTGGGTGCAAAGCCAGGGTTCTTATGCTGCAGGTCTTGATGGAAACCAGGTGTGCCACCATCAAAGGAAATTAGGAGGAAATGGGGAATTAATGGTCGGGACTCTGACACAACTGAAATGCCCTCCTTTTTCGGGAAATATGGCCTTTCTTCCACTGGTAGCTGATGAAGCCCTTACTGGCATTTCTTCCACTTTCTTGAGACCTGCTCTCAAGGCCCCACCCTCCAATGCCCTCCCTTTGGCTCCAAGACAGAACAAAGATACAGTGTAGTCCCCTTGATCCTCACTCTTCACACCACTGCAGTCTCTTTCCCTGTGTATTGTCATCTCTGTTTCTGTCAGCTGCAATCGGATCCCACCACCCATCATGACATCCCCTCTTCACCTTTTTGTGCTTTCCGCAGGGAACACTCTCTTCACTGGTCAGCCCATTCCTCCCCACCCACCTTTTCCTGCCACCCGGCAATTTCTCCTGCACCTGTAGGAGATGCCTACACCTCCATCCTCACCACTAAGCAGGGACCGAAACAGATGAGGTTCCCATGCAGCTCCTCCTGTCTCATCTATTTGCATTCTCTACATCAATGAAACCAAGTGTAGACTCTGTGACTGTTTTGTGAAGCACCTGCACCCTGTCCACAATGGCCAAATGGATCTACTCGCAGCACATCTTTCCAGTTTCCTTCCCCACTCTCACACCAGCTCGTCAGTCCCTGACATGCTCACTGCAACAGTGAGGCCAAACACAAACTAGAGGAGCAACACTTCATATTCCACTTGGGTAGCCTTCAACCCAATGCTATGAACATTCAATTTTCCAGTTGCCGGTAACCCATACCTTTATGTTCCTTCTCCGTTTCTACCAGTCTACGCAAGTTCTAAAGTTCAACGTTCAAAATATCAAAATAAATTTACTATCTAAGTACCTACTGTATATGTTACCATATACACATAGAGACTCATTCCTTTCAGGCATTTTTAAAAGAGAAATGTAATTGAATTTAACAAAAATTATACTTAAACAAAGACTCAAAACCAACTAATGTGAAAAAGACAGACTGTGTAAATATAAAATAATACTCAAAATATGTGTTGTAAAAAGTCCTTGAAAGCAAGTTGACAGGTGGATTGAAGGTGAGTCTCTTTGTTTTCCTTTTATATTCTTCTTCCCACACTCCAGGACACCTCATGCCTCATTAACTAGATTTATTACTCTTTCCCAGATGCTTTTATCTACCCATCAGCCCTCCATGATCTGATTTGACCTATCGCTCCCCAGCCTGTCTTAACACTCCCTCACACCTCTACATTTTCTATCTTCTCTCTACACTCCCAGCCACGATGTAGGATCTTGGCTTGGAAACATGACCATCTTTTATGCCAAGGATGCTCCTCAAGCTTCTGAGTTCCTCCAACAATTTGTTGTTTGGTCCAGATTCCAGCATTTGCAGTCTCTCGTGTCTCCAACTTTTTTTTATGCTTTTCTCCCTATTGGCTCCCCCTTAACCAAAGACTAGCCCTTCAACTTCATCATGTTCTTTCATTCTTACCTTACACTTGTATATTTTGATCACATTCTTAACAATCTATTATTACCCTACTTATTATTTATATATATTATATAGCATATTATTAATTATAAATCTATCACATGGCTACATGATACAAAATTAATTTATACTGGGGAAATATTCAGCACAGCACTCATTTGCATAAAACAGCCGCACACATTATTCCAACCTTTTGCTTTGATGCTCAACTTGCACCTCTTTTATTTTATTACCTGGCTTAACTGCTTCCCATATTTCAGTTTCCTCTTCAACCATGATGTCTAAAGCATACTTTTGCTCTTTTACCTCTTAAATCTATTATTTATACTACCTCTTCCACCCAAGCCTTGTAACAACCTACTGTTGAAAGTGCCTTTTTAATCCTTATTTTTAGGATACTGGTCTTGGTCCTGATCACGATTTAGTTTCAGTATTACAATTCTTCATTCATGTCTTCAATGGCCATCTTGAGCTTCTGGCTGCATGTCCTTTTAATCCTCAACCCCATTCCCACTCCGCGCTGTCCTGCTCCACTGTCACCACGGGGACAGGTACAAACTAGGAGAATAAAACCTTAAGATTGGAAACCTCTTCATGAATATTGAACTTTGCAGTTTCAGGCAACCATGTTCCTGTGTTCCTTTCCCATTCCTACAGCTCCACCCTTTCCCACATCACTTCTCATGAGTCCATTCCCATGCTAATTTGAAGTTCTTTTTTTTTTCATTTGTTCCTGACACCTTCTACTCTCCAAACAGAACCTCTTTTCTACTTTTTTTGCTGATGGTTGAAATGTGAATCACAATTTGTTGATCCTGACCCACACTCTTTGGTGACTGATAAAATGGGTATATGTCGTCTTTTCTCCTGGCACCAGGAAGTCAACATATTACATAGATATCCACTAACAAAATATGGTAGCTTAAAGGTTCATCTTTGCATTGTATACAACCAAATCATCATGGTATCTAAGGAAATCTCACAATCCATTTCTGAAACTGAAATAGTCAGTTCAAATCATACTTAAATGCAAACACACATAGGCAATTTCAAGGCAAGGAAAACATCGCCAGATTTGGGAGATTTCTAGGCCTTGAAAAAGACGTAGCAGGCAAAAATTGTACAAACATGGTCTTAATCAATTTTCTGCATGTCTGTGAATTAGTTATTGGCAGTCTTTAAAATTTTAATAATTTTGTTGGCTTTGCAGCTCTTATCGCAGACGCATCTTAAGTCTGAATCATGTCTGCCACTGTTCTCTCACAGCTTTTAATAACACTGCTGTCTCAAACTGAGCATTATTTACAGGATCATTGGCATTGAGCCTGCAGCCATAGGCAAACTGCTGCATAATTCTCTGCCAAACATCAGCTATACTGACCCAAAGTGGGATCAGTCACCAAACAACAAGCTTCTATCCTCAAATCAAATGGCCAGATTTGCCAGAACGGCAAAAAAAGGAAACTCGTTTGATTTTCATCAGATCAGAAATGAATGGAAATATATCAGAAAAGATAGCCTTCATGGAAGGAAATTACCAGGAAGTTGTCTGTAAGACTATGAAGACTTTCCATGAATTGAAATATCGTGCTTATCTAAAGTAGGTTTTTCATTTTGCTGGAGTTTTATTTCAGTGCAATAGTGATTTTCCCAGCAGATACAACCTGCAAGGTTATAAGGCAAGGTTTTTGCGAGTGATGGTGATCCCTGTTGACTGCAACATCAACACAGAAACTTATGTTGAACTTTGTCCATTGGAAGTCCTTTGTGCATATTTGTCTGATCATCTAATGAGTGATAGAGCCAAGGAAAGTAGAAGATGGACTAAGAGTCTTTCCAGGGGAAGTTTGGACTGCATTATACATATTTTGTTAAAACCCCCACAGCAGTCTGGATCTGCTTGTGGTCTTTAGCCTTTAGCCATTTCTCATTGTCTGAAGTTCCATATTGCAAATTGACCAAAGTTGCCTACGCTGTTCAACATTTTTCAAGGTGTGCAACATGTCTGAACATGGGCTCTGGCTAGAATTCAATCATCTGTATCTGTGCGTGGACCAGCCTCCATAATCAGCCACAGTTATATTGTGCAGCCTCATTGAAAAGTGCAATAACAGAATATGTCCGCAAGATGGTGAGGCTTCCAATCTTAAATGTTTAGGTTTTGGCAAAATTTTGGAACTTCGCTTTCATTAACCTGAACCAAGGAGCCCTGTTAAAAACCCATCGGGACAAGAAAGGTACAAACACTTTACAGACACTGTGGCAGGAAAGGGATTTTCATTATGTGTTTAACCTCTGGTGATACTCTAATTGTATGTTGAGTTAAAGTAACTGATCTGAAGCCTCAATTTCACTTTAGTCTATTCATAGTCATATTGTTCTAAAGGTTAATTTAAATACACTGAAAATAATGAATATTCAATCTGTTATATTAATAACTACAGCCTTAATGATCGAGGTTGAATTGTAATTTCATAACTAAATTGCATTACAAGTTTGACCTTTTTCGTGCTTGAAATGAAGTTTTTCCAGTAAAATATTGGGCCAAGATTATCCTTGATTCTGCTACTGCCTTGTATTTCTTCTCCTCAGCCACATACCGCCCCTGTGTTGGACACTGACACTTTGCGGCCCTCCAGGTCAAATAGAGCTCCAAGCTTTGCTGCTGTGGCAGTCCCACAAAACATAGCGGTCTGGCAGAAGCAACTAGTCCTCAGGTGATTGGACTTCAGAGTATGCCAACAAACTTCTTGCTTATCTTTCAGTAGCTATACTTTCAAAGATCTTTTCAGCTGCCTGTAAATGATAAATGATTTGAAATTAAAGAACAAATAACGCTGACCTGGTTTGATGAGTGCTGTTTAGTTGTTCTTGATTTAAGCTGTCAGGGTGGAAATAACACATTTCCTGCTTGTCAGCACTAAGCTTTTGTGTTTTATCACTGGACTCAGCACAGAATCCAGAGCCAGAGCAAAGGATACAGAGACAAGAAAGCTATTCAGCCCATTTCTGTAAATTTTCAGTATCTTCCCATCTAATGATGACAGGCCAACTGGTTTGCAGTTCTCCATTTTCTTCTCCCCCCCACCCCACAGCACCACCTACTTTGTTCAATAGAGAGGTCACATTTGACACATTCCAGTCTGTGGGAACCATTCTGGAGTTGAAAGCATTTATGCCTTTCAGTCCCAATTAACTGTTCACTAATGTTAATATTTTTAAGCTCATTCACTCTTGACATACAGTTTTTCACTATTTGCATGAAGTTTACTCTGTCTGCTTCCAATAAAGTGGACAACAAATATTTACCTTCCTCTGCTCTTCAATTTCCTTCCTGCAAGATAATTTCTTCTGCATCAATCTGTGAAAAGAATGCATCAGCAATTCCTAATTATCTACTGTAAGTTATATTCGAACAAAATGCACAGGAAGTCATTATAATTAAAATAATATTGACAAACAAAATCATGTAAGCAGTGCCATAAGTTCAAGTTCAAGATCAACTTTACCTATCATTGCACCATACTTGAATATAGATAAGTGAAGCAACATTTCTCCAGGGCCAAGGTGCAAAACTTATTACCAACAGCACACAGCACATAGCACAAATAGCACGTATGGTTACAAATTCAGAGAAGCATAAAAAAATAATATAACTGAAGTCCCTGAGTGGCATGACTGTAGAATTGATGTTAAGTTGTTCTGGTCCAGCTTGTTCTTGCACTGAGCAAACACTGGGGAGCAGCAGAGAGCAAACGCTGGCGTGCAGATCCAAGCTAACAGTGGTAAGCAGCACCGAGCGAACATTCGGAGGCTAACACTGAATGAACATCGATGGGCAGTGCAGAACAAATGCTGGAGGTTTGCAACAAGCAAATACCGGTGGACAGCACTGTCAGGAGGGCCAGCCTCCAACCGAAGTACGGATTTCAGTGTGCCCCACAGAGGCTCTTTCATACTGTCTCTGTGCTTCCTTTCCTGATAGGCTGCAAAAGGCGACCCTCCACGGCCTCAGCCCAGACCTCATCACAACCGAGGCAATTTAACTCCCTGCACTGTGGGTCTCAGCAATGAACTAGTGAACCGGCCTTGCAATATTCCGCCTAACCAATGTCCAACAAGGTCTCGTGATCACAATAAAAATGTCCAAAACAATCACTCACGCTGCAAACCAATGGTACGCAGCACATTCAGGTAAAAGCACAGCAATGGTACACAGTTAGTCCAGCTCCATCACGATGGAACAAGTCACTGATGGGATAATCCTGCAGTACTTGATTTTCTTAGTATCCAGCAATGACTTGCAATCATAAAAAAGACATACAAGATGAACAAGTACACCTTTGATTGGACCCCGAGTGACCAGTGTGTCTGTGCACGCCACCATCTTACCGGATGTGGGTTTAAAAGATATAACAATCTTGGATACAAATATCTGTCACTGTCACATATACATAGTCCAAATTTTCTTTCACTTTTATGGCTATCCTGACCCATCCTGCTTTGACTCATAATTACAATACCCTCAGATTAAAGGGACACTCAGGTAAATTTCTTCTTGTAATGCTGATTCAAAGTATAAAGGAATCTATTCGCACTTTATCTTGACCAATCGCGTTTCTTTTTGTGCCCTATTACCATCTTATTCCACCTAGCACTATAAATCCTTTTTGAAATTTAATCATTCCTGCAAGAGATTTTCTTTCTTATCTCTCCTTCTCCCTCATCCATAAGACCATAAGACACAGGAGCAGAATTAGGCCATTGGGCCAATCGAGTCTGTCCACCATCCTATCCCCTGCCTTCTCCCTGTAATCTTTGATGTCCTTACTAATCAAGAACCTATCAACTTCCATTGGTGGCAATGAATACCACAGATTCTCCACCCTCTTGCTAAATAAATTCCTCTTCATCTCTGTTCTAAAGGTCACCCATACTTTCTAAGGCTGTGCCCTCTGGTCCTAGATTCCCCCACTATAGGAAGTGTCCATGCCATGTCCACTCTATCCAGGCCTTTCAATATTTGATTGGTGTCAAAGAAATCCTACCTCATTCTTCTAAGATCCAATGTGTACAGGCCCAGAACCATCAAACACTAACTCTTTCATTCCCGAGGTCTTTCGCGTAAACCACCTCTGGAACTTCTCCAAAAACAGCACATTCTTTTTTCAGACATGGAACCCAAAATACTCAAAATGTCATCTGACCAATGCCTTATAAAGTCTCAGCATTACTTCCTTGCATCTATATTCTAGTCCTCTCGAAATGAATGACTCGACCTGCAAAATTAATTTTCAGGGCATCTTGCACGAGGACTCCCAAGACCCTCTTCATCTCTAATTTATGAATTTTCTCCCCATTTAGCAAATAGTCAATACCTTTATTCCTTCTACCAAATTACATGATGATAAATTTCCCTACGCTGTACTCAATCTGCCACTTCTTTGCACCTTAAAACTGTGCCCTCTAGTAGTAGGCTTTGCAGTCCTGGGAAAAAGTCTCTGACTATCCACATGATCAATGCCTCTCATCATCTATCAGGTCACCTCTCATCCTCCGTCACTCCAAGCAAAAAAGGGCCGAGTTCACTCAACCTATTCTCATAAGGCATGCTCCCCAATCCAGGCAATATCCTTGTAAAGCTCCTCTGCACCCTTTCTATGGTTTCCACATCCTTCCTATAGTGTGGTGACCAGAACTGAGCACAGTACTCCAAGTGTGGTCTGACCAGGGTCCTATATAGCTGCAACATTACCTCTCGGCTCCTAAATTCAGTCCCACGATTGATGAAGACCAATGCACCGTATGCCTTCTTAACCACAGAGTCAACCTGCACAGCAGCTTTAAGTGTCCTATGGACTTGAGACCCCAAGATCCCTCTGATCCTCCACACTGCCAAGAGTCTTACCATTAATACTATATTTTGCCATCATATTTGACCTACCAAAATGAACCACCTCACACTTATCTGGATTGAACTCCATCTGCCACTTTTCAGCTCAGTTTTGCATCCTATCAACGTCCCGCTGTAACCTCTGACAGCCCTCCACACTATCCACAAGATCCCCAACCTTCGTGTCGTCAGCAAATTTACTAACCCATCCCTCCACTTCCTCATCCAGGTCATTTATAAAAATCACGAAGAGCAGGGGTCTCAGAACAAATCCCTGAGGCATACCACTTGTGACCGACCTTCATGCAGAATGACTACCTACCTATAGCTCCTCTCTATCACCTCCTCACTCTCCCTGACCAGACGAAGGTAATCTCCTCTGTACCTACTTCCAAGCATTTTAAAACTGTGCCTTCTCGTGCGAGCCATTTCAACCCTGGGAAAAAGCCTCTGACTATCCACATGATCAATGCCTCTCATCACCTTATACACCTCTATCAGGTCATCTATCATCCTCTGTCGCTCCAGGAAGAAAAGGCCGATTTCACTTAACCTAATCTCATAAGACATGCTCCCCAATCCAGGCAACATCCTTGTAAATCTCCTCTGCACCCTTTCTATGGTTTCCACCGACCCCCCTGCAGAATATGACCCGTCTACAACCACTCTTTGCCTTCTATAGGCAAGCCAATTCTGGATCCACAAAGCAAGGTCCCCTGGATCCCATGTCTCCTTACTTTCTCAATAAGCCTTGCATGGGGTACCTTATCAAATGCCTTGCTGAAATCCATATACACTACATCTACTGCTCTACCCTTCATCTACTGCTCTCCTGCCTCTCAGGATCTTCCCCGTCAACTTGCCAACCACTGAAGTAAGACTGACTGATCTATAATTTCCTGGGCTATCTCTAATCTCTTTCTAAGTCTCACTAATCTCTTTGCAATGAACAAATCTTGCGTCTTCTGTTACACCCAGAAACTCCAGCATTGAGGACATCTTCAAGAGACAGTTGTCAAGAAAGTAGTATTCATTACTAAGGACCCTCATCATCTTGGGTAAGCCTCTTCTCATTACCTTCATCAGGGAAGAGCCTGAAGACTGACACTCATTGACTCAGAAACGGCTTCTTCCCCTCCTCTGCCAGATTGCTCAATGGTGAATGAGGCCATGAACACTACCTCACTTTTATTTTTTCTTTGTAAATTATATTAATTTTATGTCTTTATACTGTACTGCTGTCACAAAACAACACATTTCATGTCAACAGTTTTTTTCTTAAGCAAACCTTGATGACTTTGGCCAACTTTATCATAAGTCAGAAACCTCACATTTAATAATGGACTCTTAACATCTTGCCAACTACTTGTCAGGCTAACTGGCCTATAATGTCCTTTATTCTGCCTCTCTCCCTTCTGGACAAGTGAAGTGACATTTACAGTTTTCTAGTCTGTTGAAACCTATTGGTTCTTGAAAGATCACTACTAATGCCTCCACAACCTCTTCAGCTACCTCTTTTAGAACTCTGGAGTTTTGCTCCAAAAAATCCGTGACTTATTCATCTTCAGACCTTTCAGCTTCCCAAGCACCTTCTCCATAGTAATAGTGACTGCATTCACTACCAGCCCCTGACACTCAAATTTCTAGTATGCTGCTGGTGTCTTCCACAATGAAGACTGATGCAAAATAAGTACACCATTTCTTTGCCCTCCATTACTACCTTTTTTCCAGCTATCTGAAGTTCATTCTTGCCTTTCTTTTACTCTTTGTATAATCATCTTTAATATAAATGGCTAGCTTAATTTCATATTTCATCTTTACTCTCCTTACTTCTGCTTTTTTGTTGCCTTTTGTTAGATTTTAAAGTTTCCCAATCCTCTAGCTTCCAACTAATTTTTGGTATTTTACATGCCCTCTCTTTTACTTCTATGCTGTTTTTGACTTCCCTTGTCAGCCATGGTTGCATCATAGAAACATAGAAAATAGGTGGAGTAGGCCATTCGGCCCTTCGAGCCTGCACTGCCATTCAGTATGATCATGGCTGATCATCCAACTCAGAACCCTGTACCAGCCTTCCCTCCATACCCCCTGATCCCTTTAGCCACAAGGGCCATATCTAACTCCCTCTTAAATATAGCCAATGAACTGGCCTCAACTGTTTCCTGTGGCAGAGAATTCCACAGATTCACCACGTTCTGTGTGAAGAAGTTTTTCCTAATCTCGGTCCTAAAAGGCTTCCCCTTTATCCTCAAACTGTGACCCCTCATTCTGGACTTCCCCAACATCGGGAACAATCTTCCTGCATCTAGCCTGTCCAATCCCTTTAGGATTTTATACATTTCAATAAGATCCCCCCTCAATCTTCTAAATTCCAATGAGTATAAGCCTAGTTCATCCAGTCTTTCATCATATGAAAGTCCTGCCATCCCAGGAATCAATCTGGTGAACCTTCTTTGTACTCCCTCTATGGCAAGGATGTCTTTCCTCAGATTAGGGGACCAAAACTGCACACAATACTCCAGATGTGGTCTCACCAAGGCCTTGTACAACTGCAGTAGTACCTCCCTGCTCCTGTACTCGAATCCTCTTGCTATAAATGCCAGCATACCATTCGCCTTTTTCACCGCCTGCTATACCTGCATGCCCACTTTCAATGACTGGTGTATAATGACACCCAGGTCTCGTTGCACCTCCCCTTTTCCTAATCGGCCACCATTCAGATAATAATCTGTTTTCCTGTTTTTGCCACCAAAGTGGATAACCTCACATTTATCCACATTAAATTGCATCTGTCATGAATTTGCCCACTCACCTATCCTATCCAAGTCACCCTGCATCCTCTTAGCATCCTCCTCACAGCTAACACTGCCGCCCAGCTTCATGTCATTTGCAAACTTGGAGATGCTGCATTTAATTCCCTCATCCAAGTCATTAATATACGTTGTAAACAACTGGGGTCCCAGCACTGAGCCTTGCAGTACCCCATCATCCTCCCTTTAGCATACTTTTTCTTTCAGATGAATCCATTCTGCGCCTTCCGAATTGTTCCCAGAAAGTCCAGCCATTCCTATTCTGTTGTCATCCTTGCTAGTGTCCCCTTCCAATCAAATTTGGACAGCTGATCTCTCATGCATCTGTAGTCTTACTTACTCCACTGTAATACTGATACATCTAGTAGCTCTCCTTCTTAAACTGCAGGGTGAATTCTGTCATATTATGATCACTGCCTCCCAAGGATTCCTTTACCTTAAGCTCCCTTATGAAATCTGGTTTATTACACAACATTCAAACCAGAATTACCTTTTCGCTAGTGGGCTCGACCACAAGCTGCTCTATAAAGCCATCTCATAGGCATTCTACAAATTGCTTGGATTCTAGCACCAACCTGATTTTCCCCAATCTACCTGTGTATTGAAATCCCTCATGACTATTGGAACATTACTATTTTTACATGCCTTTTCTGTCTCCTGTTGTAATTTGTATTCTACATCCTGGCCATTGTTCAGAGGCTTATATACGATTGTCCCCTATGTCTTTTTACCCTTGCAGTTTCTTAACTCTGCCCACAAGGTTTCTACATCCTCAGATCCTATGTCGCCTCCTAATGATTTGATTTCATTTTTTTTTTACCAACAGAGCCACCTCAACCCCTCTGTCAACCTGTCTTTTCGTGTGATACAATATCCTTGGCTGTTAAGCTCCTAAATTTAATCTTGTTTCAGCCAAGACTCAGTGATATCAGCAACATCATACTTGCCAATTTCTAATTGATCGACAAGATCATCCACCTTCTTCTGTATACGGTACACATTCAGATATATAATATCTTCACTCCTGTATTCATCACCCATTTCAATTTTTCCACCATGTTACTGGAAGTTAATTTCTTTTTATTTAATCTGGAAACTTTCATAAGCTCTTCTGCACTCTCCTTCCCTTTTACTTTATTTTCACTTTCCCAAACTATTGAACCCTTCCCCGATTTAGTTTAAAGACACATGTCAACCCATCCCACTGACTTCAATTTTGTTCAGTCAACTGCATATCCTTCTTCACAGTCTCACTACAGAACAGAAATAACAGATCCTCTCCTCGTAATTATCAGGAATATATGTAGATCTTTGTTAAACTGCAATAATCACACCATATTGTGCTAACCCAAAGATTATCCAAGTGACACAAGATATTCAGAATCAGAATCAGAAGCAGGTTTAATATCACTGGTACATGCAGTGAAATTTGTTAACGGTAGCAGCAGTACAGTACAATACATGATAATATAGAAAAAAATCACAGTAAATACTATAAATAAAACAGTTAAATTAAAATAGTGCAAAAACAGAAACAATAAAAATGAGGTAGTATTGATGGGTTCAATGTCTATTTAGGAATCAGATGGCAGAAGATAGCAGCAGGGCAAAGGCTGTTCCTGAATTGCTGAGTGTGTGGCTTTTAGGCTTCTGTCCCTCCTCCTTGATGGCAACAATGGGAAGAGGGCATGTCTTGGGTGATGGGGGTCCTTAATAATGGGGGTCCTTAATAATGGACGCTTCTTTCCTGAGGCACTGTTCCTTGAAGATGTCTTGGATACTACTGAGGCTAGTACCCAAGATGGAACTGACTAACTTTACAACTTTCTATAGTTTCTTTTGTTCCTGTGCAGTAGTTCCTCCCCGCCCCCCGCCATACCACATGGTGACGCAGCCTGTCAAGTTGCTCTCCACTGTACATCTGTAGAAGTTTTTGAATGTTTTAGGTGACAAACCAAATCTCAAACTTCTAATGAAATATAGTCACTGTCCTCAGAGATCTTGACACCCTTGAACTTGAAATTGCTCACTTTCTCCATTTTCGATCTCTCTATGAGGATTGGTTCATGATCCTACATCCTACCCTTCTGAAGTCCCCTAACTGCTCTTTATTTTTACTGGCATTGAGTGCAAGACTGTTGTTGTGACACCACTCAACTAGCTGGTATATCTCGCTCCTGTAAGTCCTCTCGTCTCCATCTGAGATTCTGCCAACAATGGTTGTATCACCAGCAAATTTATAGATGGCATTTGAGCTATGCCTTTCCACACAGAGAGTAGAGCAGTGGGCTAAGCACACATCCCTGTGGTGCGCCAGTGCTGATCGTCAGGGAGGAAGAAATATTATTACCAATCTGCACAGATTGTGGTCTTCCAGGTAGGAAGATAAGGATCCAGTTGCAGAGGGAGCTACAGTGACCCAGGTTTTGTGGACTATTAATCAGGACTGTAGGAATGATGGTGTTAAATGCTGAGCTATAGTTAATGAACAGCATCCTGACATAGGTGTTTGTATTGTTCAGGTAATCTAACTCTGTGTGAAGAGCCATTGAGATTGAGTTTGCCACAGACCAATTGTGGCAATAGGCAGTGGGTTGAGGTCTTTGCTGAGGCAGGAATTGATTCTAGCCATGACCAACCTCTCAAAGCATTTCATCATCGTAGATGTAAGTGCTACTAGATAATAGTCGTTAAGGCAGTGCACAGTAATCTTCTTGGGCACTGGTATAATTGTTGCCCTTTTGTAGCAGATGAGAACTTCCACCATTGCAGTGAGAGGTTCAAAATGTCCTTGAATACACCAGCTAGTTGGTTGGCACAAGTTTTCAGAGACTTACCAGGTACTCCTTTGGGGACTGCCTACCTTGCAAGGATTCACTGTCCTGAAAGACAGCCTGACATTGGCCTCCCAGACAGAGATCACAGGGTCGCCGGGTGCAACAGGGATCTTCACAGCTGTAGTTTTATTCTCCACTTTAAAGCCCCTTCTAGGGAAGGGGTGAGTGACCTGCACTAGTGGGACGGGTTTCACCTGAACTGGATGGGAACCAACGTCCTTGGAGGGAGGTTTGCTAATGCTACTGGGGAGGGTTTAATCTAGATTTGTGTGGGCGGTGGGGGGTGGGGGAACCGAAGTGCAGAAGCAGAGGACAGGGCGGTTGGCACACAAGTAGAGACAGTTTGTAAGGATTTTGTGAGGAAGGATAAGCAGATGATAGGACAAAGCACTCAGCCAGATGGTTTGAGATGTGTCTATTTTAATGTAAGGTGTATCATAAACAAGGCAGCTGAACTTAGAGCATGGATCAATACGTAGAACTATGATGTTGTGGCCATTACAGAGACATGGATGTCTCAGGGGCAGGAAAGGCTGCTGAGCGTGCCGGGCTTTAGATGTTTCAAAAAAGACAGGGACGGAGGCAAAAGAAGTGGAGGCGTGACATTGTTAATTAGGGGTAGTATCACGGCTGCAGAAAAGAAGGAAGTCACGATGGGATTGCCTACTGAGTCAGTGTGGGTGGAAGTCAGAAACAGGATAGGGGAATTAACTCTACTGGTTGTTTTTTATAGACTCCTCCAATAGTAACTGAGACATCAAGGAGCAGATAGGGTAGAGTTTGTTAGGATTGTTCAGAAAGGTTTCCTGATGCAATATGTATATAGCCAACTAGTGGAGAGGCTGTACTTGATCTGGTATTGGGAAATGAACCTGGTTATTTGCCAGATCTCTTGGTGGGAGAGCATTTTGGAGGTAATGATCACAACTCTATCTCCTTTACCATAGCGCTGGAAATGAGGAAAAGCAGACAATATGAGAAAACATTTAATTGGGGTAGGGGGAATATGATGCTATTAGACAGGAACTTGGGAACATAAATTGGGAGCAGATGTTCTCAGGGAAACGCACGGCAGAAATGTGGCAAATGTTCAGGGAACATTTGCATGGTGTTCTGTATAGGAATATTCAATTGAGAAATGGAAAGAATGGTAGGGTAAAAGAACCATGGTTTACAAAGGATGTAGAAAATCTAGTTAAGAAGAAAAGAAAAAAGCTTATGAAATGTTCAGGAAACTAGATACTGTTAGAGTCCTAGAAAATTTTAAAGTTGCCAGGAAGGAGCTTAACAATGAAATTAGGAGAGCTAGAAGGGGCCACGAGAAGGCCTTGGCAAGCAGGATTAAAGAAATCCCCAAGGCATTATACAAGTATGTGAAGAGCAGGAGGATGAGCCGTGTGAGAAAGGACCAATCAAGTGTGAAAGTGGAAACGTGTGCATGGAGTCAGAGGAGGTAGCAGAGGCATTTAATAAATACTTTGCTTCAGTATTCACCAGGAAAAAGAGCCTTGGCAATTGTGGGAGTCACTTACAGCAGACTGAAATGCTTGACCATATAGACATTAAGAAAGAGGATGTACTGAGCTTTTGAAAAGCATTAAGTTAGATAAATCACCGGGTCCAGATGAGATATACCGCAGGCGACAGTGGGAAGTGAGGGAGGAGATTGTTGAGCCTCTGACAATGATCTTTGCATCATCAATAGGGACAGAAGAAGAACTGGAGGATTGGAGGGTTGCAAATGTTGTTCCCTTGTTCAAGAAAGTAAGTAGAGGTAATCCAGGAAATTATAGACCAATGAATCTTACTTCAGTACTTGGCAAGTTGTTGGAGAAGATCCTGAGAGGCAGGATTTATGAGCATTTGGAGAGACATAATCTGATTAGGAATAGTCAGCATGGCTTAGTCAAGGGCAGGTTGTGTGTTACTAGCCTGATTGAATTCCTTGATGTTGTAACAAATCATGACAGTAGAGCAGTGGATGTAGCGTATATGGATTTTAGTAAGGCATTTGATAAGGTTCCCCATGCAAGGCTCATTCAGAAAGTCAGGAGGCATGGGATCCAAGGAGACTTTACTTTGGGGATCCAAAATTGGCTTGCCCACAGAAGGCAAAGGGTGTTGTAGATGCCTCGTATTCTGCTTGGAGGTTGGTGACCAGTGGTATTCCGTAGGGATCTGTTCTGGGACCCCTCCTCTTTGTGATTTTTATAAATAACCTGGATGAGGAAGTAGAATAGTGGGTTAGTGATTTTGCTGATGATACAAAAGTTGGGGTGTTGTGAATTGTCTGGAGGGTTGACAGAGGTTACAGTGGGACATCAATTGGATGCAAGATCTGGGCTGGCAAGCGGCAGATAGAGTTCAACCCAAATAAATGTGAAGTGGTTCATTTTGATAGGTCAAATTTGAAGAGAGAATATAATATTAATGGTAAGACTCTTGGCAGTGTAGAAGATCAGAGGGGTCTTGGGGTCCATGTCCATAGGACGCCCAAAGCTGCTGCACTGGTTGACAGTATTGTTAAGATGGTGTATGGTGTACTAGCATTCATCAATCATAGGTTTGAGTTCAAGAGCCGTGAGGTAATGTTACAGCTATATAAGACCTTGGTCAGATCCCACCTGGAGTACTATGTTCAGTTCTGGTCACCTCACTACTGTAAAGATGTGGAGAGATTGCAGAGGAGATTTATAAGGATGTTGTCTGGATTGGAGAGCGTGCCTTATGAGAATAGGTTGAGTAAACTTGGCCTTTTCTCCTTGCAGCGATGAGGATGAGAGGTGACCTGATAGATGTGTATAAGATGATGAGAGGCATTGATTGTGTGGGTAGTCAGAGGCTTTTTCCCAGGGCTGAAATAGTTGAATTTTAAGGTGTTTGGGAGTAGTTGGGTTGGGGGGGGTATGTCAGAGGTTAAGATTTTCACACAGAGAATAGTGGGTGCATGGAACACACTGCCTGCAATGGTGGTAAAGGCAATACAATAGGGTCTTTTAAAAGACTCATAGATTGGTTACACAAAGCTTAGAAAAATAGAGGACTATGCGGTAGGGAAATTCTAGGTAGCTTCTGGAGTAGGTTACATGGTTGGCACACGTTGTGGGCCGAGGGGCCTGTAATGTGCTGTAGATTTCTATGTTCTAAAGCAGGCATAAAAGGCATCATGCACATCTAGTAGTGGAGCATCAATGCCATTGATACTAATGCCCTGCAAACCCTGCCCGAGTCAACGTGCATCCTATGTCATCTCCAACCTTGCTCAGAATTGTTTTTTGGCTCTTGACATAGTCCTCCGCAAGTCATACTTGGTTTTCTGCAGGTATTGGAGATTTGAACAGCCTGCACAAAATGCCAGAGGAACTCGGCAGGTCAAGTAGCTGGTGGAGATTGTTTGTCATAGAACATTACAGGCCTCAGCCCATATTTTTCTGACCTTTTAATCTACTCTAAGATCAATCTAACCCTTCCCTCCTACATAGCTCTCAATTTTTCTAACTTCCATGTGCCCATCTAAGAGTTTCTTAAATGTCTTTAATGTACCACCACCCTTAGCAGGGCATTCCATGCACCCACCAGTCTGTGTAAAAAACTTTCCTCTGATATCCTTGCTACACTTACCCTAAATTTAATTTCTTTTAAATCATGTCCATTTATTACTATTACCCACCCTCGGGAAAAAGTCTCTGTCTATCCACTCGATTTAGCCTCTAATCACCTTGTACACTTCTGTCATGGCACTGCTCATCCTCCTTCAGTCCAAAGTGAAAACTTGATCTATATTTGACATGTTCTTTAATCCAGGCAGCATCCTGGTAAATCTCCTCCATAACCTCTCTAAAGCTTCCTATAATGAGGCGACCAGACCATGTTCCTTCATAACAACCCTATCAATTTGGGCAGCAACTTTGAGGGATGTAATGGACAAGACCCCTCTGTTCTTCCACGCTGTTAATAATCCTGCCATTAACCCTGTATTTTGCCTAGAAATTCAATCTTGCGAAGAGGATCACTTCACTTTGCTGTGGTGAGCTCCACTTGCTACATCTCAGCCCAGCTCTGCATCCTGTTAATGCCCCGTTATAATCTACGACAACCTTCTGCACTGAACTACAACAACCTTCATGTCATCTGAACACTTATTAATCCACCCTTCTACTTCCTCATTCAAGTCATTTATAGAAATCACTAACAGCAGCAGTCTCAGAACAGATCCCAGTGGAATACCACTTGTCATCCACTGCCAGGCAGAATACATTCCATGCACAACCACACTCTGCCTTCTATGGCAGGCCAATTCTGAATCAATACAGCCAAGTGACCCTGGATTCCATGCTTTCTGAATGAGCCTACCATAGAAACCTTATCAAACATCTTACTAAAATCCATACACACCATATCCACTGTTCAACCTTTATCAACGTGTTTTGTCACATCTTCAAACAATTCAAGGGCATGAACTACCCTTTACAAAGTAATGCTCAATTATTCCCAATCAGACTATGCTTCTCCAAATGCTTCTAAGTCCTGTCTCTAAGAATCTTCCCCAATGATTTGCCCACACTGAGTAAGACTCACTGGTCTATAATTCCTGTATGTTGGAATGTGAACTGGAGAGGCGCAGCTGGTAGATATAATAGCAGTCTTTTATTCAACAAAATGAGACACCTTCTGGAAAAAGAGGCCTGTTTGACCTAATATTATATGGAATTTTATATGCTAAAGATCAAAGGACAATTCCATATTTACAATGTATCAACAATGCTTCCTTTGAATTACATATAGCTTTCACACCTCCTTCCCACCCACACTCCAGACACCCAAAATAAATGTTAATCAGCATTGTCTGGCTTTTCAATTACTTGCAGTCCACAGTTCTAGGAACGTATTGTCACAGGGTGCATTTTAAATTTAATCTAGAATCCACATTTAGTTCTAGATTGGTTGTTAACACTTTGCCATATATCCTAAATCCAGAATATGCCCTAACACCCAGGGTTATCCCTACTCCCTTTCTTGAACAGGTGAATAACATTTGCTACCCTCTAATCATCTGGTATTACTTATTCAGATTAGCAAGGGTGCAAAGATCATTGCTAAAGGTGCTGCAATCTCTTCCCTCACTTCCCATAGCAACCTGGGGTATATCTGGTCCAGGCCTAAGGACTTATCTATGTTAAATGCTTTTTCAAAAGTTCAAACATATCCTTTTTCTTAACATGGACACATCTTAGCATATCAGCTTGTTTTATGTTGTCCTCACAATTGTCAAGGTCCCTCTCACTGGTGAATAAAACCATAAATGAAGAATTAGAGTCTTCTCTGTATACTGAAGTATTCATTATGGACCTCCAGGCATGTTTCTTCTTCTATCCCTGAACAGTCCTACCCTCGCTCTCATCACCTCCTCTTCCTCAGTACCTTGGGGGGTTTCCTTAATCTTACTAGCCCACACTAATTTTGTGGGAACTATTTTGTATGACATGGAGAGAACTTTTCCAATGGTGATAAAGTCTAGGACTGAAGGGCACAGCCTCAGAACAGGGCATTCTTCCTTAAGAAATGAGATGAGGAGGAATTACTTCAGCAAGAGGGTTGTGAAATCTGTGGAATTCATTGCCACAGATGGTGCTAGAGGCCAAGTCACCAGGTATATTTAAATCAGAGGTAGATAGGCTCTTGATTAGTAAGGGCATTTAAGGTTACAATTAGTAGACAGTAGAATGGTGTTTGTGGGGTGGGGGGGGGGAAGGGAGAGAAGCAGGCCATGATCGAAAGGCAGGGAACTCAATGGGCTGAATGGCCTAATTCTGCTAAATCTTATGGTCTAATCATCTCAGTGAATTAGGTGACACATCTTTGAGAAATGATGCAACCAGTGTCTACAATGTGGCAACATAATGTTATAATTGGCTTGTACGAAGTGGGTGATGGATGGACAAATAGGTCTCAAAAGCTTAATAGACTCAGAAAAAGCACGAGAATATATTACACAATCTACCACTGTAACAATAGTATTCTCCTTGCTTTTTTTTTTGGCCAAGTCATGTAACAAAAGTTGATCATCATTCAATAATTTGTGTACAAATTAGTAGGACTGGAATCAATTTAAAATCTTTTAATTTTATCTAAAGAGTAGAAAGGTAAATGAATGATTTGGGAGCCTGTAATATATCAATAAAGAATTTTTTTTCAAATAATTTGTCATACATGTAAGAATGGCATTTAAATACATGAGAAATGAACAACAAAGGCAAAATTTGGTTATGTGTTTTCATCTCAAGTGCCAAGCATTACTGCTTTAACTTACTTTCAATCATTCACTTTACAAGAGAACATTTGTATTTAGCATTGAACTACTGACTGAATTAAATCACTCATTAGCAGCATTTACATCACTCAAGTAGAAATATTACTGATATTTGGCAATAAAAGAGGAATTCTATGATATTCATGAATTTACTGCTATTGCCAAGCAATCATACAAATATAGTATCATTATAACTATGGAGTGCATCATAATAAAGACAACAGTTTCACTACGCAAATGATAGAAAAAGTTTAACGCATTGGCAACATTTTTGTAAAAACATATTCCACTGAAATAGAAACAGAAAATGGAAGAAATACATAGTAGTCAGCCAACATCTGTGCAAAGAAAAACAGAATCCATGTTTCAAGTTGGATAATTGATGCTACTTGACCTGCAGAATGTTTCTAACCCTTGCTATTTCTATTTCAGTTAACAGTATCTGCTGGTTATTAACTTTTATATTGTGTCAGCATCTACCCATTTAACTGATACAATGACAGTAATCTGACTGGGTATTTAGTCATAGTCATACTTTATTGATCCCGGGGAATATTGGTTTTCGTTACATTTGCACCATAGATAATAAATAGTAATATGTAAATTATGCCAGTAAATTATGAAATAAGTCCAGGACCAGCCTATTTCCTGACCAAGCTGTGACTATAAATTCAATTTTAACTTTTAACAGCCATTTAACACTTTAAGAAGAATTGCACAGGTAAAGAGAAAACATGGAGAGATTAAATTGAAGTAACCAGTGCTGTCTTAATGACCAAAAAGCCATTATCTATGCTCTATTATTTAGAGTTCCCCTGTATTAACATTAGTTTTAAACAATAAAGCAGAAACTCCACACGTAAAGCAGCAGGCAAGTTTGGGATTCCCAGGTGAACACCAGCTTTTTCCGCATCATGCTCTGCTGTTGGTCTGCCAGCAGAATGAGAAGTTGCACCGATTTCCCCTACATTGATGTGAGAGTCTTGTTCTACAAATGGGTTCCCTAATCACCTGAATACAGAGAAAAGATTACACAGGCAAGTAGTATTAAACAATTTACATTAATCAAACTCAGTTAAAATTAGCATTAAAAAATGTTGCCCTTTTCAGGCTTAATTTTCCCCCCATTGTTTTTGAAATGTGTACAACCACGGTCACTAAACAGGATAACTCTGTTAATAGCTGTGCAGGCTTGATAATGCAAGTTAACAATCAGAGATCCACAAAAGGTAAGCTAGTACTTTTCATGCAAGTCCACAGCAAGAGTACAATTAATTTCATGGCAGCAAGGAATTTTGTGCAAATTGCTTCTCAAAAATCAGAATTTTGCAAAAGATTGTCATGTAATTAGAGCAGCTTTAACAGTAGGAAATACATACAAGAACAAATGCTCCTAAAAGTTATGTTACAGTCCCTAAATAACTTGCCTTTTTAAAAAAGAACTTTTTTTAATTGAAACTAAGGGTAATATTGCAATTCATGGATTGTCCTGACAGGATGTTTTTTGAGACAATAGTATAATGACTGAAGGAGTTTTAGTGCCTGAAACAGCAATAGTTCTTTTTTAATTTAAAAATTCCCAAGTATGATCAAAATAATGTGGCTGTCATTTAATATGCTAACATACCAACTAGGAAGTAGTTTTAAAAGATCCTTAAATAGAGAAAATGCACTTAAAAAGCTGAACACTTTTAGATATTTCAATTTTTCCTAATAAACTATGAAACATCAGGTGCATGAACTAACCACAGCTCTACATAAAATTTGCCTGGCCTCCACATCTTGAAATTGATAAAAGAAATAGACCAAAATAAATGGATTTATTTAGCAAGTAATAAAGTTAAAAATGAATTGGTGGTATCAGCGTGAGAAATTTGGTCGTATACACTGAAAAGAAAGCTGAAGTTCAGACAATATTCAGGAACAAAAGTGATTTTACATCATAAGTTTGCTATTTTTTTTAATTCCACTTGATTCCACAAACTAATTAGTCCCACAATTCTTGCGGTGTACAGCTTTATAAAGGATCCATTTACTTAGAACTTCATCATTTACCATGTACAACTTAAAATCTAAAACAGGTTTTACATAAAGTGTATTAAATAATTATGTGCATATATTAAAAAAGAGAAATAAAAAGGCACATGCAATATACTTTCTGTTTTAGAAAAGCACACTTGAAAATGATTTGGCACCAGGTCAACCCTAATGCTTAAATGTGCTAAAACAAAGCACAATTTAAAATGAATATAGCAGTACAGCTCATTTACATCTGCAATACAATGTTCTTACTTGTATTTTCAAAGCATTTTCACATTGTTAGAACACATTGGAAGCTGCAAGGACATATTATAAATTTCAATCTATAGACAGTAAGATCATTACAACATTGATTTATATAGTTTTTTTTTTGTGCACTTCATACAAAATACAGCAGGAACCTTTGAAATTATTATTGCTTTCAATAACATTGTAAGTTATCATAACCACCCTTCCAGCTTCATGCATTATTACTTATACCAAAAGGCTCTGCAAGCTAATTATTTTGGACACTGAAGTGTTCCACACATTGAAAAATATTTCAAAAGAAGCTTTAAAATGCTTGATCATAGTTGAAATTAATCATATACCCAAGTAGTCATTAGTAAAGCTATCCCTGCCCAAGCAACCTCTGGGGTAGACTTGGGGTTTTGGGGTTTAGGAGTAAGGAGAAGAAAAATCAAGTGACAAAGGCTCACATTTATATGGTACCTTTTGGGATAACCCAAAGCATTTTACAGTAACCTACACCTTCATTTTGAAGTATAACCGCTTTTATACGAAATGTGGTAACGAATTTGCACAGTGACATGACCAAATATTATTTTATTTATATTAAAATCCAGAACATCAAAGGAAACTCCTCAGATCTTTGAAATTATGTCATGGGCTTTTCTGCAACTCAGCAAGTACTACAATGGAATGCTTAACTAAATATTTAGGCATGAGTTTCTTGAGTGAAACTTAAACCAACCACCCACAATTCAGTGCCCAGAGTGGAATCCACTAAGTCACAGCTAGTATTTATGGGATAGAAAGTGACTGCACTGTATAAACATAACCTTATATACAGGAGATTTACAACTTTGCACCAACGCAAGTTATGCAAACTTTATTTACAGATATTGTTTACTGTAGAGGGAGAATTGAAGGCAATAAACATTTAACGGTTTCCCTTACTGAAATGTGCTTTAAAGTTCATGTCAGTGTGTATTTGTGTGCACACAACAAGGGGAGATGAAACAAAGAGATAAACAGAAAGTAGAAGCAAGCATGGGATACAGAATAAATATAGTATCAGCCAGTATTCTTTTACTGAAAGAGATAAACATACACGTTGTTATTAGCACAATGCAATGAATCTGTAATTTAGATGCAGGATGAGGTATAGGTTAACTACCAATTTCCAGCAATATCAAAACTCAGGGAAGCACTTTTATATAATTTCCTTTGTAGGAAATGTAAGAGAAATTGCTTAACTTTTCCAGTTCTGATTGAGTTGGTTATCTAGATAAAAGAAACAAAAAGCATTTGAATGACTTCCTGAAGACTATAAAAATATATACTTTTTCATCACAATATTTAGTTAGATTTTTCAGCTATTGGTTCTGTGAAACTTGATACAAATGAAATTTCTAGTGTCATACTATAACACCATTTATTCTGCTCTGCTCCAAAAGTGTAATGTAACCAATATTAAATAGTTACTCCAAACAATCTTTTCCAGAACACATTGCAAAAGAAAAATCACAAATCTACATCCATAATTTCAGATTTAAAAAGACATTCTTTCTGGTTTATGTTAATTTATTAAGAGCTTTTTACACTAATTGGTGTGGTGATAGGTAGTTGGTGAGCAAATGTTACGAGGGATAGGACATCTACTGAACCTGCTCAAAACCCATTAAAACATTCATATGCAGGACACTTAAGCCAAAAACAGCGAGGCCAGAGGAGGAATGTTTTACAGGCATAATCGACCACAAGTCTTGTTCAAAAGGCCTAAAATATACAGGAAGAATAGATTACACAGACATTAGACTGTGCCTTGTTGGTCTTCTATCAGGAAAGCTCAGACTTGATTAAATCATAATTGGAGATGTCCTTGTGTCCACATTGTCTTTCCAGTTTGCTACTGGTCGGCTTCTCACACCTAGAATCAAGTAATGTCCTAACTGATGGTGGAAATACATCACAAGAATGAATGAACAATTAGGTAAATGTTACTTCTGTAGCTATACCAGAAGATTAATGCATCAAATAGATTAATTTTGGAAAACCAGATCTTTTTCCTTAAAGAGAATGGCGAGACTGAACCATGTAAGAATGTCTTGTCCTAAAACAAGTCAATTTTAATTTACTTTGTCCTGGAATATATACAAATTATTAGTTGCAGCTACAGTTATGATGTTCTCTTTAGGATGCCAAGCTGTATGCAGAATCTTCTTGTTGAAGTCCAAACTATCAACACTAATTTCATCTTTCTTCCTTTTTCCACCAGTGCAAACTTTACGCGGTTTCAAGATGGCACGTGGTTTACTGCTTTCTCGAGATGCTTCAAGTGTGATGTCACGTTTGGTATTTCTATCAAACATTCGGAAGAAGTTGTTGTATGAGCCGGTCATGATTGCACTGTTTATAAAAAAAAAGTAAATTAATGTCACAACAAAGATATTGTTATAAGTACATGACATTTAGAAAAAGTGACTGCGTATCTTAACCTACACCTGATGTTGGGTGTTATAACAATTACTGATGGCATTATAAAAGATATGGCACTACCAAATTTCCCTCAGCAAATTATAAAATCAAACAGCACCTGATGAATGAAACACAGCCAGGAACATAATTAGCAATTCAATAAGCCCCAATTACAAATACCATCATTTGACATATGAAGTATGTAATTCTTCACTTGTTTATTTTCTTCTCCTAACTGTACATTGGGAATCACTTCAGTGCTAATTCAGATGAGTGCTGTTTTATTTGCTTAGTGAAAATACGACCTTTATAATTTAAATCGGGTGGAACTTGAATTTCACAATATGTCTAGGCTCTACTTTCACTAACATCAAATGCACTCCCACCTAAAGGTATAATTTCAAAACTAGAAGCACTTGTATGATACTTGTTTCTGCTGCTTTCATTCGATTAGTAAACCCAAAGCTAATCAGGAACATTTACACAATACAGAAGGACATGAAAATAAGGTATTCCAATCCCTCAAGTATAAATGAATTCTATCCTGGCATACAATCAATGGAAAAGGTAACTATAATCTAATCTCAGCTTCAAAGACAGCGCCAAAGTAATGAAAATAGCAATGCTTAGCAACAGAAGGAAGAATAGTTTCTAAATACATTTTTGTCGATACAGAGCATGAAAAGGAGCTTTATTTAAATTTCAGAAATGCATGATGAGACGGTGAAAGTGACAGCTTTCTTGCAGAGATAAAACAGATAGGAAAAAATGTTAAGGACACAGTTTAAAAGAGGTTTTTGTACACTAGAATGGAACATCTAATGAAAATTACAGTTTATAGATTGGATATAGATTTACAGAATCATGTCCCCAAATGTGTCTGCATTAATGTACTGAGATAGAATGAACGAAAAAAAGTACTTGTTGGAGATTATGAAAATTTAGGATATAAGTTACAAGCCGCAACACAGGTGAGAGGATCAAGAACCACAACAATACACTGCAATCTTGCACCGTGTCACAAAGTCGATTTCTGTAATACACAACACACTGATACAAAAATTATGAAAAAGTTCAGACTATGTTACAGTTCAGTGAAAGAACTGCTGATTTAACCTTTGACACATGCAGATCTATTTTCTGCATGGGCAAGCAGCAAGTGAATAAGTAGCATTGATTAGTTACTTGCGATAAAGGACAAAGGTCACCCAGAAAACTCTATTTTTTATTGAATATACACAATACAAGCTGGAACCATAACGGCGTCTGAATTTAATAGTTAAGAGATAAAGATGTTTGGATAACAAAGCACTTCAACTCTCTAATAAAGTGTCAGTACAGTTTTTGCAATAAAAATCTAGGAAATGGAATATGCAATACTACTCAGATACAAGATTACAACTGAATTGGGAATAAACAGAAACATGTCAATAAACACTTTATTACCTGTCTGAACCATTCCAGCAACACTCAAACTTGTCAAAGATACAGTCATTTTCATACAAAGAACATAATTTGCTCCGCAGGTATTCATGCACCTGGAACAAAGAGCATTAAAACAAAGCACAATCAATGATCAGAATTGTTGTTACAGAGCAAAAGAATTAAAGTAAAAGCATTACCAACGGTCTAAAGTACTCACCTGGTATGTCTCTACTGGTCTAGTTTCCATATTAACATCCCAAACCTTAACAGATAAATAGTCTCTTGTCATCATGTACCGACCATTATGGCTGAACTTTACATCAGAAATTGAGGAAATGATTTCAGAGAAAAATGATCTACTACTGGGATCTTCTGGTTCTTCAAAGACTAGAAGTAGAATATTAATAAAAGTTAGACATCTCTATCTGATTACTTAATAAATCACTTGTATCATAAAAATGTAGCACAGTAGCATAGTGGTTAACAGCGCAGCGACCCAGGCTCATTTCCTGCTGCTATCTGTAAGGAGGTTGTACATTCTCTCTGTGACCACAAGAGTTTCCTCTGGGTGCTCTGGCTTCCTCCCACAGTCCAACTGGGTAGTAGGTTAGTTGGTCAATGTAAACTATCCCATGATTAGGCTAAGTTTAAAACGTGGGTTCCTGGATGGCACAGCTCGAAGTGCTGAAAGGGCCTATTCCGCACTGTATCCCAATAAATGAAAAAAAAGAATAAATATTATTGCTACAAGAGCAAGTTAGAGTTTGAATATTCTGCAGCAAGTGATTCACCTCCAAACTCCCCTACCTCATGGGGGAACACTCTCCATTTACTTGGATGACTGCAGCTACAAAGTTCAAGCAGCTCTACATCATCCAAGGAAAAGTATTCTGCTTGAGTGGCCCTCCACTCAGAACCCTAAACATTTATTCCCTCTACCTCCAGCACACAACTGTGCATCACCTCCAAAACTCTGGGAGCTCTACAGCCATGAAGGTGAAGGCAGTAGTTGTATACTAACACCAGCACCTACAGTTTTCCTCCAGGTACACACAATCCTTGCCTTTCTTATTATGTAACTCCTTCAACAGCAGCATCAGGCAATGCAGCATTCAAGAATATAGTTTGCCATTTACTTAAGGATAATTATGAATAGACCATAAATTCTGGCCTTATCAGCAACATCCACATCCCATGAATAAACAAATGAGAAGAGAAACATCATGAAATATGGTACAGCACGGTATCACGATTTAAAGGTAAGCAATGAAGATCCTCATTGCTGAACAAACTTGCATTTCAAAATAAATTGGGATTGGAGAGCAAGCTTCCTCAACCAGTTTATTTGATAAGATCATCGCGATTTTCAACTTCATTGCCATTTTCCCACAATATCCCATATCCTTTTAGTGTTATTGAATGTCACTGGGAATATTCTCAATGGTTCACAGTCCTCTGAAAATTTCAAAGGTTCATAAATCTCCAATTCTCAGGAATAAACTGGTGACTCTTTGTGCTAAGACCGTAAACTTAACTCCCAGATCTTTTAGCAAGGGGATAACAATTTCAAGTATCTGCTCTGACATAGACCTCAGCTACTTTGCACATCTTTTTCAACTGAAGTTATATTCCAAAAGAGTGATAACTGCAGCAACCTTAGTTCTCATAAAACACCCAATTTCTCAGATTTTAAAACACATAGATCATTGCCATTCACATAGATCTCACAGAGGTTTCCTGAAGTTTGTTCAATGCCAATTCCATAGATGTACAAATGCAACTGGTACCAATGAGCAAATAATTTCTTCGGCTAATTACCCTTGTTAGCTTATCTACAATCCCATTTCATCAACTGGGCATGCATTAGAAAGAGTCCATGACTAAGTAGGTTCCTAACAGATGTGATTATAACAGCTCAAAAGAACAAAAATAACACTTCCAACTAACGATGCAATCAACAACAGATGGAAACCACAGGAGTATGTTAAAAGATTAGATTCAAGAGTACAAAGATCAGGAAAAGCAGGCACGGTGTCAGATACAGCTAAAATATTAGCCAGTATATAAGCAGTTGTGCCCATATTGATATTCAGCTTTAATCCAAAGGGAGAAAGATAAATAATGGACTTACGATGCTGTTTTGGCAAATGCTGTTTAGGTCATATAGAGTAATATTTAAGGCAGAAGACCACTGAATATCAAGGATGTACTGTATAATTGAAAGCTTCATCAGTGAAAGCCTGCTTATGAGACCTAAGAATTTCTTTGACGATTTTGCCTATGAATGGAAGTCTTCTGGTTTCCCTGACTTCCATCTGTCTCCAACAACTTAGTTTCCCTACCTGCCTTGCAAGTATCTGTCATATGCAATGAAATAGAGATATCTGCACGGCAATCAACTGCAGAATAGGTTTCTGTGAGTAATATCTGAATGGTTGATTAAAGATCTCCATGACATATTAAATTATGATCTAGATAACTGAATATACTTGGCTGTAACAATACTTTGCTAGCATCTGGCAGAAACCAGTAGCCTTTGCTACAAATCTGCAAATCAGATTTGTTAACAGTTAATCTGGTAGCAGCTCATTTTGCTATCTTTTTCCTTAATCAAAAAAGTCAGGTGAGCCAGAATTAATATTCACAATTCTGTGTTAATTCTCACACATAAGCTACTTCTGTGAGTTGTATAACTTATAAAGTATGATCAAGTTGATATCTTCCCATGAGGGTGTGTAGCCATCTCCAAAACAATAAAGTCTCCACATGTGCAACATATGCACAAGACTGTCATACTACAAGTCAGAATTAAGCACGTTGTGTTTTACAAACCAGATATGGGACATCTGATAGTCACGGCTAAATACCCATAGATACTTAGAACATCTTGATAGATAGTTTGTAGATATCATAACCTGCCATCAATAGCTTTTTTAAACTGTCATTCTTATATCCTACAGAAATAAATGTAGATTTCCAAATAAGAATACCAGTTACATTCAAAAAACAAAAGAAAGAGCGAGATATCAGGAACAGAGTCAGCATTTAGTGGTAGGCCACATTTGGGTAGATGGGACTTTGGCAGTGCACATTTCCTTCTCCTTACCCCTCTCCCTATGGGCATAAAATTGGAATCTGACTAGAATTTTTAAAAAACATATTTATTATCTGCAAAATCATTATATTCTGTAATCATTAAAGAACCTTAAATCTTAATTATTTGTAAATAAAAAAGCTAATCTGATTTTACAGCTTAAAACAAATTTAGATATCACAGTAGGGTAACATAATTCATGCAACTTGTAAGTTAGTATGCATACTTACATTTTGAATGCTTGTCACACAGGGCACCAGCACGCATATCACAAAGTCTTATAGTACCTTTACTACTACTATAGGCAAACACATTGCACTGATGAGGATGGCATTCTGCTGCTGTAATAACTTCTGTCAGCTCTTCCATGTTGGCAGGTTTAATATCTACAATATCTTTAGCAAGTTGTTAAGAAAAACTTTATAACTAAACAAGGAAACAATTACATGAACTATTTCACATGAAAATCTATACAGTTTATGATAAGTATAAAATACAAATTTCTATGAAAAGACAAGGGAGACGAGAAGGGAATAAAATAAGTTTTTAAAAAACTGCATAATGGTCAGATATATTTGAAAGGAATTATACTTATTACACTTTCATTCACTATTTTGGTTAAGGGGATCTAATCTTATTGGGGGAAACTCATATAAATACAAATAATTTTTTGGACTATGACTTTTCTGAATATTTATGGCAATATGAACACGATTGGCCAGTAATCTATTTAACCATATCCAAAAAAGTGATGTGCAGTTGAAACTAACCTGTTGAAAAGCCTTAGCGTTCCTCAAGAAATTCATCTGATATTTTGATATGGTTTTCCACCTTAGTAAATTTTCTCCAGTGTAAAACTTTCTCAAATGAGATCAACAGTATGCATATTTTATTTGCAGTGAAACTTTCAAGCAACTTTTTACAAACCTCATTTGCACGCAAAACAGTTTATTAAAGGAGGTGACACTCAAACTGAAGCTGTTGTTGAAGCCACAGTTACATAATTGTTTACTAATCCTCAACAGCTAAAGCCTTGCATCTAACGAGTAATGGAAAGTATACAAATAAGAAATTGCAAAATGTCACAGATTGTGACAACAACAATGCTAGTTATATTCAATCACAGAAAATATTTTAAATGCTGGTTTGGATGAAAGAATATTTGATAGAAACAGATATTACTAAATCAGATATCACAATATACTAAAATAGGAACATCGAGAAAGGATACTAAAACTTCTATCTGTAATTTCTAAATGCCATAGGTTAATTCTAAGATCATCTGATGAAAGGTAGGTTTCATAGTCACTATTTACTGAAATTGAGTTAATGTGATAAGTATGTGCATTTGCAAATATTCTCCGGGGACTTGCTTCTACCATCAAGTCCATAGGTTTTAGTACTGGCACCTGTCAAGTTAAAAACAAAATCATTTTCAAACAGAAAATTAAAACATTTACTCACTTTCTCACTTAAGTTGGAATCTGCTATACACCCAAAAATTATGTATAAAGTTCTATGCTGTCCTTGAGTTGAGTTTTCTATTGAACTATTATAATCCAGATTAATTTTCTAGAATGCCATAAGAAAATACTATATGCAATTCATAACAAAAAATTGCGATGAGTAACTATATTAGATTTTATTGTTATAGTTAATAAATATTGTTTTGAGTTACAGGACTTGAATTTAGGATTGGCAAAGTATAGAACAAGATCTGAAACAATGAAATATTTAGATAAAATTCACAGTGCATGCCTTAGATGGTGACCCATTATATAGCATCCCAGACAATAGCCAAATGTACTTGGGCATGAAGACTTGCTGAGCAATCCCAAGTGGGCTGCATATTCCTAAAAGCAGTCATACGACTCACATTAGCTACCTACATTTATTTTCAAATGAAACAAATACATGTTTAACCTGCTATTAAAATTTAATTCAGTCTGTGAGGGAGGATTGATATAACTGTATAATACCCTCATTAGTTTCACAACTGCCAGCCTCAATAATAACCCAAATATACCCTGATTATATTTCTATTTGAGAACTTAGTTAATTTGGTTTTCCTGATTATGTCTGCTGTGCAACAATAATGAGAATTCTCATTTAAATTAAACTCAGCTTTATACTAAGTTACATCTTAACAGTACGAGTGCATAAAGCATTCTTCTTTAGAAAACACAACTTGAATGTAGTTTACAACCAGCAGTAATTCTGCTGATTGATTTCGATAATTGGTCTAATCAAACTTTTGGCATATAGGAATGACATATTTAAACAATCTTCTGATTATTTATCATTTAAGGCCAGGTTCTAGAAAGAAACAACTTTAATAATTTAACTTGTCAAATCAGCTGTGGTAAACACAAATGTTATCTAATGTATATATGTGACAGAAGTACCTGCAGGTTTTTCATACTGAGTGGAGTCAAACCTGGATCTGCACAATCTTTGTGTGAGCACAGCAACATCATCACAAATGACACAACCCAAATAAATTGATGATTATATCTCAAACCAATCATATCAGCATCGCATACCCGTAAAGTGGTTATTCTGATAGGATCCCTAAATCTTCCATCTTCTTCCTTCAAATTATAGCCTTCTGCTCGTTTGTCCCTTTCACTTATCTTCCACAATTTTATAGTTTTATCTGTAAGTTACAAGTTAAACCTCAAAGTTTATATTCTTTTGAATGAGTTACTTCAAGTACATCTAGATTTGAATCAATTAAATTAAGAGTTTCATCTTTGTTGTTCAATGTGAGATTCTCTGGATCAAAAAGAACCTCAATCATGACAGTAAAATCTGCAGAAATAATATGCCATTGTATGATTTTTTTTCCTTTGGAATGTGAATAGACTCTGAAAATTCTTGTTTGCTAGCTGTAAGGTTATTGGTGGGCATGGGTAACAGCGCAAAACTACACCTAAGTGAGACTGAAACAACACACCCACTCAGAAATCATAATTATTAGATTGTACCCTTCTGTGAAATTTGCTGTCCATATTCCCTATATTTTAATAGTGACTAAACTTTAAAAATATTTCACTTTGGGATATTCTGAAGGATTAGAAACATACGGGACAATTTCTTTCTTTTCAATACACAAATTTCACATTTCAAAGGATCCAATTTTCATTTATTCAATATTTTTGACATTTCAACTTAGCTTTTTTAATCGCCTGAATATCTAACTAAAGTAATAAATTTAGTCAAAATTAACATGAAAATAACAAAAATAAAGCATAATGGATTCCATTTGACAATAGAATAACATGTTCTTATATTTATCTGTGTACATGCATATTATACTAATTTTTTTTTGCCCGTGTCCATGCAAATATTCCCCCAAAGCACTACCCTAAAAATTATAGAATACCCAAAAGGGCGCATAAGACCAGTGTTTCTCAATAACTGATCCACAGATCCATGCCAGTTCACATGACGAGAAATAAAAACACACATATACACATATAAATTTAGGGAAAAATAGTACAAACTTAAGATTCCAGAATGGAGCAGAATTTCACGAAGTTTATGTTCTGACCCACTTCAACTCCTTTTATTTATTTGCAGTCTTTTATTTAAAGCTATGTTTGCATGTGGTTTTCAACTGAAATTACAGCAGCATAAACTACCAAGTTAAACAAAGATTTTAATGTGCCATGAAAGAATTTTGTCAAAGCAGTTATTGTTGGCTCATTTGTTTGGAATAAGTAAAATTCTGAGAAAACTTAACAGAGATGAGACATGTGATGGACTAATCAAAGAAAAAAACAGGGAAGTGGAATGCCCTTAACCTCAGTACGCTGTATTTGGTGTGATTGTGAGCAACAATGCTATAAAAGCTTCCAAACTGATTTGTTGCCTTGAAACCAAACACCTAAATCTAAAAGAAAAGTCAGCAGAACTCTTCCATGAAAGTCAGATGAAGTGGTAACTACAGAAGAACTACTAAACGATTCATGCTGATAAATGCTGATAAATGAAGTTGCAGACTGACTTTGGGTTACAAATGGCCAAATTATGGACATCCCTACATATAAATGAGCTCCATAATAATAAGTTCAAAAGTCAAACAGACATATATTCTTACAGATGGTAGGACTAGTTCCCTCTCATGTCTTTTTGTTCTGTTCTGTCTTATCAATGTCGTGCACTTTTGATGCCCTTCATTACAATACAATTGAGTTATTTCTATGTATTTTCCAACATGTATAAAATCGATTTATAGATGTCTGTAAAAAAAGGAACTTGTTCGTTACGTGGGAACGGCCTGTATGCTAAATATATCACATCTCCTGACCCAACACATTGCAAATGGAAATCATAATTTATAATAGGTAATTCAACTATTATAATTATAAAATTATAATTCAGTTATTAAGCCTGTTGGTCAATCTTTAGTGCCGAGAAAACTTGCAGCAGCCCTTTGACAAACACTACTGTCTCAAACTGAATTACCATATCGAAGAAAATACTAAAACACAATTCATTCAGGAAGTGAAAACATTCAGACCAGTTAGCAACACAGTTCGGTGACTGATTTGGTATTCATAATGCTGTGGTTCATATGATTTGTGGACTGCGGTAGAAAGGAACCTTTGCTGGAGATTTACTTTGCAATGAAGAATAGTCATAACTTACATTTGATGCTAGAATGTAGAATGCCAAATTCTACAAGAATAGATGCTCAAGCATAAACTCTTATATGGCTACTACAATGGAATTTGTACTGACAGAGAAGCCACAATGACAGGCAGACATTCAACCGTAGTGGCCAGAATGTTGGAAGTTGAACTGAATGTACAAACAATACAGTGATCTATTTCATCTTATAAGTTTCAAGCTTATATGGAATGAAGCAATATTTTGTACATCCAGTGAAAGTAGAAAAAAAATGTTTGGAACCTTAAAAGAAACCGATGTCACTTTAGGAAGATGGCTAGCCAATCCATGGAATCAAAACCACTCTTCAAGGGAGAGAGGCAGAAAAAAGGAAATTATAAGCAGTTAGTCTGACGTCAGAGGTTTGAAAGATGTTGAGTCGATTATTAATGATGAGGTCTCACGGTACTGGGAGGCACATGATAAAATAGGCCATAGTCAGCATGGTTTCCTCGAAGGAAAATCTTGCCTGACAAATCTGTTGGAATTCTTTGAAGAAATAACAAGCGGGATAGACAAAGGAGAATTGGTTGATGAAGGCCTTTGACAAGGTGCCACACACGAGGTTGCTTAACAAGGTACTACATGAAAGCTTCTAGCATGGATAAAGCATTGGCTGATTGGCAGGAAGGAAGGAGTGGGAATGAAGGGAGCCTTTTCTGGTTGGCTGCCAGTGACTTGTGGTGTTCCACAGGGTCGGTGTGGGACCGATTCTTTTTACGTTATACATCAATGATTTGGATGATGGAATTGATGGCTTTGTTGCAAAGTTTGCAGAGAATATGAAGAAAGGTGGAGGGGCAGGTAGTTTTGTGAAAATAGAGAGGCCACAGAAAGACTTAAATAGATTAAGAGAATGGGCAAAGAAGAGGCAAATGGAATGCACTGTCGGGAAGTGTACGGTCATGCACTATTTTGGTAGAAGACCTTAAGACCATAAGACATAGGAGCAGAACTAGGCCATTCAGTCCACTGAGTCTGCTCTGCCATTGCATCATGGCTAATCCCAGAACCACTCAACCCCATACACCTGCCTTCTTGCCATAATCTTTGATGCCCTGACCAATCAGGATACTTCCATTTTTGCTTTAAATACACCCATGCACTTGGCCTCCACAACTGCCTGTAGCAGGGTATTCCACAGGTTGACTTCTCTCTGGCTCAAAAAATTTCTCCTTACCTCTGTTCTAAAAGGACGCCCCTCAATTTTGAGGTTATGCCTCAAAAGAAGAAAGGGTTGACTATTTTCTAAATGGAGAGAAAATACAAAAATCTGAGGTGCAAAGAGATTTGGAAGTCCTTGTGCTGGATTCCCTAAAGGTTAATTTGAAGATTGAGTCTGTGGTGAGGAAGACAAATGCAATGTTAGCATTCATTTCAAGAGGATGAGAAAATAAACACAAGGATGTAATGTTGAGACTTGATAAAGCACCGGTGAGGCCTTACTTGAGGTACTGTGAGCAGTTTTGGGCCCCTTATCTTAGAAAGGATGTGCTGAAACTGGAGAGGTTCAAAGCAGATTCATAAAATTGATTCCAGGACTGAATCCCTTGTCATATAAACAAGCATTTGATGGCTCTGGGCCTGTCTTCATTAGATTTCAGAAGAATGGGGGGGGGGGGGTGACCTAATTGAAACCCATCGAAGGGTGAAAGGCATCCTCCCCCTCGTACCCCATCTGTTATTTATTTTTATACACACATTCTTTCTCTCACTCTCCTTTTTCTCCCTCTGTCCCTCTGACTATAACCCTTGCCCATCCTCTGGGATCCCCCCCCCCTGTCTTTCTTCCTGGACCTCCTGTCCCATGATCCTCTCTTATCCCCTTTGCCAATCACCTGTCCAGCTCTTGGCTCCATCCCTCCCCCTCCTGTCTTCTCCTATCATTTTGGATCTCCCCCTCCCACTTCCAAATCTCTTACTAACTCTTCCTTCAGTTAGTCCTGACGAAGGGTCTCGGCCTGAAACGTCGACTGTACCTCTTCCTAGAGATGCTGCCTGGCCTGCTGCGTTCACCAGCAACTTTGATGTGTGTTGATATAAATATATTACTGCAGTAATGGAAAGAAAACTTGAGGATTTAAAGGATAACCTGGCATCCTTAAATCACTAGGAAGTCAAGGTGTTCTTGGGATAATGAATTCCCAGTTTCTGCACAGCTCTAAATGTTTCAGTGGGAGAGTAACATCACTTGTGTACCTGATAGAGAGTTGTGTTAGGATTCAAACACTTAAGTGCCCAGATGAATTTATGGAGCAGTGCAAAGTGACCTAGAAAGGATTAACATGGTTCACTCCAAGGAGGGGAAAAGAGTGATCTTCAATAGCGTAAGATATATGCAACTGAAATTTTAGAACATAGAATCCAGAGATGTTAACAAGCCAGCAGCACTGTCCAAATAACCTCTTCAAATGGGCACAGGCAGTGACTGGTGGCGAGTTACCAGCTTACTAGCTAGTCCTGCTCACATTGTCACCTGCCTTTCAAACACATTTTTTCTTGGCAAGATCACTGGATTATAATGAACAGCAAAATATTCTTCCCAGCTTCATCTACTTCAATCCATGGGTCCCTAAGATTCAATAATAACTTCTCTATAATACTTGGTATAATAGCTGAAGTTTCATACACACAGCAGGTTCTGGGTTTTGTTCAATACCAAATAGGCATTTTAAATATACTGCTACCGGTGTCACTCTAAGTTTGACTGAATTAGTTCAGCAAGTAACTATCAAGGATACCATTTACAACATCTAGAATATCAAAACCAATAATCAAGTCTTTCGAATTTATTTATTTCAATGGAAAGTTAGTTACAAATAGATAATGAGAATCTAAATCTCACCATTTGTAGATAGCAAGAAATGAGCAGCATTCTGTTGGGGTAACCACCTGATTTTATTAATTTTTTCCTCAATTTCTAGACTTTTCAGATAATCAAACTCTGGTTCATGACTCTGAAATGTACTGTAAACATTGTATTCGCCTCTATGGTGAGGTCTGCTTTTACTCTGCAAAACAAACAGGTTATATTGAATATTAATATATTAACTTGTATTGACATCCTTAATACATCTTGATAAGCAACGTAGTAATGGCAGAAATCAATCCATTATCCTTTGATCTCCTCCCATACACCCTTCCCTCCTTTTGTGCTTCATTTGCAACTTTTTAGATCTAATTTGAAATTTAAACTGCACAGCAGGATCATACCGTGTTTTGGGTTTAATACGTCTTCAGTTTGTCGTACACAATTTCCACCCAATAAAATAAAGAATGTAAAAGTCTTAGGCACATGTAAAAAAATTTGTAAAGCAAAGATGCTTTCAAAATAATGTAATGAAGAGTTTCTAAATATCAAAAGTTAGAGTAGTAAACAGTAAAAAAAATAAATCAAATCAATATTTGGTGTGGCACCCTTTGCCTTTAAAACTGTTGGTTGGTTGTTCCAAGCATCTTGGAGAACTTGTCACAGTTCTTTTGCAAACTTTGGCTGTCTTGGTTGCTTCTACATAGCTTTGATGACGTTGAGAGCAGAGCTCTGTGGAGGAAATACCACTTGAAACCATATAAAAAAAATCTAGGGTGCCTAAGACTTTTGCATTGTACTGTATTTTAAACTTTAAGCTAAAACAAAGACAAATAATGTTCAAAAACACTCACGTAAGACACAACCATGCAGTCCAATATTAGTTTTGCAATTTAGAAATTCTATTTCAATAAACTGAAAATTGCAAGAAAGTTGCATTTCATTGGCATTAAGCCATCAACAAATCTAAACCCCTTGCTTTTCACTCCTTCACCTCTGCTTCAAGGTTGTTACCTTTCTTTTTTTAGGATTCATTACCTAACATCATTGGCCTCACGCCACCCTTGATATTACAATACAGTGGATTCCAGTTAATTGGGTCATTGGTTAACGGGGCAGCCATTTATTTGGGACAACTCTTAATGAAATTCATTTGGGGCAATATGTCACATAATTGGGACAACAGACTTATTGAACATTCTCTTATTAGCGTTAGTCGTGTGCACATCATGTGGCATTTAGACACAATACCATTAATTTTATTTATTTAGTGATACCCTACAACAGCCTTTCTCAACCTTTTTGCCCTGGAGGAACCCTTGAAATAATTTTCAGGTCTCAGGGAACCCCTGCATAAAAATTATATCTAGAGCTCACGGTACGTTAGCATGATTAGTAAGATGTAGATATAATAATCCAAAGATAATTGCTCTTTTGAGTAGAGAATGAATTTTTAGCCAACTTTTCTTGAAACAAAATAGATAGTTAAACTTAACCTACTTTTCTTGAAATTACACTTTCTTTCTCCTTCATAAATTTTAAGAACTCATAAGGCAAACATAATAAAGTTCTCGATTCTGGGTCGAACTTGAGAAAAAAAACACAAGTATTTCACCTTCAACTGAAATGAGACAATTTCTATCCTTGCTTTTGAAGCTTGTGAAACAAGAAAAAGCTTGTCCATACATGTAAGAAGTTGAAAACTGTAGCAAAATGTTCATTGCTTTCCTATGAATGGCAGGATATCCTTTTTTCACAGAAATCCAGAACTTGTCCAGGGACAGGTAAGTCTCATCTTCACTGCATGATCAGCGTGCAGCTCACAAAGTTCTTCCTCTTCTCTCAAAGTTAAGTTCTCAAGCTGAGCAGAAAATTCAGAGGAAGCGCCCTCACCCAGTCATATGCTTGTGTTAAAAGGATGGAAAAAATACTGTTCAATTTTGTTCTGCAGTTCCTTCCAGGTAGCTTTCAATAAGATTTGTGGCTTTCTGATATCATAGAAACATAGAAAATAGGTGCAGGAGTAGGCCATTCGGCCCTTCGCGCCTGCACCGCCATTTATTATGATCATGGCTGATCATCCAACTCAGAACCCCGCCCCAGCCTTCCCTCCATACCCCCTGACCCCCGTAGCCACAAGGGCCATATCTAACTCCTTCTTAAATATAGCCAATGAACTGGCCTCAACTGTTTCCTGTGGCAGAGAATTCCACAGATTCACCACTCTCTGTGTGAAGAAGTTTTTCCTAATCTCGGTCCTAAAAGGCTTCCCCTCTATCCTCAAACTGTGGCCCCTCGTTCTAGACTTCCCCAACATCGGGAACAATCTTCCTGCATCTAGCCTGTCCAATCCCTTTAGGATCTTATACGTTTCAATCAGATCCCCCCTCAATCTTCTAAATTCCAATGAGTACAAGCCCAGTTCATCCAGTCTTTCTTCATATGAAAGTCCTGCCATCCCAGGAATCAATCTGGTGAACATTCTTTGTACTCCCTCTATGGCAAGGATGTCTTTCCTCAGATTAGGGGACCAAAACTGCACACAATACTCCAGATGTGGTCTCACCAAGGCCTTGTACAACTGCAGTAGTACCTCCCTGCTCCTGTACTCGAATCCTCTCGCTATAAATGCCAGCATACCATTCGCCTTTTTCACCGCCTGCTGTACCTGCATGCCCACTTTCAATGACTGGTGTATAATGACACCCAGGTCTCGTTGCACCTCCCCTTTTCCTAATCGGCCACCATTCAGATAATAATCTGTTTTCCTATTTTTGCCACCAAAGTGGACAACTTCACATTTATCCACATTAAATTGCATCTGCCATGAATTTGCCCACTCACCCAACCTATCCAAGTCACCCTGCATCCTCTTAACATCCTCCTCACAGCTAACACTGCCACCCAGCTTCGTGTCATCCACAAACTTGGAGATGCCGCATTTAATTCCCTCATCCAAGTCATTAATATATATTGTAAATAACTGGGGTCCCAGCACTGAGCCTTGCGGTACCCCACTAGTCACCACCTGCCATTCTGAAAAGGTCCAGTTTATTCCCACTCTTTGCTTCCTGTCTGCTAACCAATTCTCCACCCACACCAATACCTTACCCCCAATACCGTGTGCTTTAAGTTTGCACACTAATCTCCTGTGTGGGACCTTGTCAAAAGCCTTTTGAAAATCCAAATATACCACATCCACTGGTTCTCCCCTATCCACTCTACTAGTTACATCCTCAAAAAATTCTATGAGATTCGTCAGACATGATTTTCCTTTCACAAATCCATGCTGACTTTGTCCCATCATTTCACCGCTTTCCAAATGTGCTGTTATCACATCCTTGATAACTGACTCCAGCAGTTTCCCCACCACCGACGTTAAGCTAACCGGTCTATAATTCCCCGGTTTCTCTCTCTCTCCTTTTTTAAAAAGTGGAGTTACATTAGCCACCCTCCAATCCTCAGGAACTAGTCCAGAATCTAACGAGTTTTGAAAAATTATCACTAATGCATCCACTATTTCTTGGGCTACTTCCTTAAGCACTCTAGGATGCAGACCACCTGGCCCTGGGGATTTATCTGCCTTCAATCCCTTCAATTTACCTAACACCACTTCCCTACTAACATGTATTTCGCTCAGTTCCTCCATCTCACTGGACCCTCTGTCCCCTACTATTTCTGGAAGATTATTTATGTCCTCCTTAGTGAAGACAGAACCAAAGTAATTATTCAATTGGTCTGCCATGTCCTTGCTCCCCATAATCAATTCACCTGTTTCTGTCTGCAGGGGACCTACATTTGTCTTTACCAGTCTTTTCCTTTTTACATATCTATAAAAGCTTCCTCACTCTCAGGCCCAAGCAGCAGTGAAAACATTTCAAGATTTCCTTTTGCAGCATGATTTTTCCAAAGATACAGTTTTCTTTTAAATCTAAGAATCTCGTCACTTGAAGTCAAAACATTTTCTCCAAGGTCTTGTAGAGACTTGTTCAACTGGTTCATATGATGAAAAATGCCTGTTCAGGCTAGTTTCTGCGACCAATCTTCATCTTCAAAACACTTAGCAAAATCTGGCCTAATATTTTCTTGAAAGTACTCCTGCAATTCACCTTTCAGCTCAAACACCCTGTTGAGAACGCTTCCTCTGCTAAGCCACCGGAATTCTGTATTTAGCAGGAGATTGGTGTGCTCTTTGTCCAGGTTTTCAGCTCTTTTTTAAAAAACATTCTCGAATGAACTGATCTTAAAGCTACTAAATAATGTGGTTCCTGAAACTTTTTACTGACCGTGACTTTATTTTCAAAAGCTTTAATCTGTTTGTTTTGAGATTCCAATAGTTTTTTAAAATAATCAGCACTTTTACATGTCATATGGCTGTGATTTGTGGTTGTGTCTTTTCAATTTTGCTGGAGGCACTGCTACATTTCTAAGTTGTTTTCCACAGACTAGGTACAACTTGGATCACCAGTCCATACAGAATCCAGTGATAAGTAGCTTTTATTGTAAAGATATGGTACTGATTGATTACTTTAGTCCCACCCACTGCTTTTGTCTCCAGGACCCAAAAGAGGCTGGTGGACTTCTTCTGGGGCATCAGGAGGCATTGGGTCTCTGCTGCAGTCCTGAGTCTTCCGATCGTGGAGGGTGCTCCGTCATTGGTGTACGTGCATACCCAGCTGGCGGTCCTCTCCTCCTCAGGATCCTACGGAGATACCTGTATAACGACCACCCCCCAAAATGGCATGTGCTGGCAATGCACGTTCTCTGCCGGGGACACTGCTTGCATGAGGGCACGCAGCTTCTAGCTGACAGCGTCAGCTGCACCACTTTGAGGGAACTGCCTCGCTTTTACCAAGAGCTGTTGAGGGCATGGGGTCTAGTCTCATCCAGACAGGGTGCTCCTGCGCCAGTGGGGGATGGTGCTCTAGCTGCAAGGGGGATTGGTCCCCATCCTATCATGGTGGGTGTTGAACAGGCTCAGGGAAGTGGAAAGGTTCCAGCTGCAGGAAGTGGAAGCGTTCATTGGACCCAGGCCTCAGGATACCACGTGGGAGAGGGTCCCACACAACGTGAGCCATCTTGCTGGGATGCTCACTGTACCCTTCCATGACGCTTCAAAGTGGTTCTTGTACGGCCTGCTCTTGCACACCTTTCACTTCCTTGCCTTCGTCCGCTGACCTGGCCTTGCCAGTCTGTTTTTCCATCTGGCAGCAGAGGAGGTCCCCAGAGGAAATCTCTTTATGTAGGGGTCTGTCCCCTGTATATTGGGGACCTGAGGTGGAAGGTGTTGCAGAGGGCAGTACCGTGCCACAGGTTTTTAAGCAAGTTCACTAACACCCCGTCCATCTGTCTAATTTGTGGCCAGGAAGAGTCAGTGTACCATGCTTAAATGGAGTGTGAGAGGTTGCAGTACCTGTTTGAGTTTCTGAAGGGGCTGCTGCTCAGGTTCTGGTTGCACTTCAGTCCTGTGCTCCTCATATATGGGCAAGCCATATTGGGGCCGGTTGCGACGGTTGCGAGGGTTGCAAGGAGGATCTACTGGTGGGCTTGCTCCTGGGCCTGGACAAGATGGCATTCACAGATTTAGGCGGCGGAAAGTCGAGGATTCTGCCAGGGCTGACTGCCTGCTCCTCTCCGAGGATACGTTTGTGCCCGAGGAGAGGAAGCATGCGGTCCCAATGGGTACAGTGGGTTTTCTGGGAGGGATGGGCCTCCCAGGGCATTGGCTGTTTTATAGACAGTAGTAATCATATTTTAATTTGAATTTATTCAATGTCTTGTAAATAATGTTTATACTTGGTGTATTCACTGTGTAAATAAACTTTTATAGTTCTGGAAAACAAAATGGACTTTTTTGTGTCCATTGTTGCACTAGCTCTGTGAAATGACTTAGAAGATTGTAACTTTTCATCATTAACCTTATTAGAGTTGTCTGTAGGTCCAGGTCTTGAATCCCTTTCTTCCATCTTACACTTCCTCTTCAAAAATCGCCACACTGGACCGTCTTTAGAATCAAAAATTTCCCTCCAGTTTTCTACTCCACCAGAAGAATTTGTTCGCTCCCATAATTCAGTTGGCGACGCAAAGGGAAGTTGGGGGAGGTAATTTGGGAGGAAAAGGCTGACGTCACAACTCAAGTTGGAAGAGTTCATTCAATGCTTGGAAAACGCACTTCATGCTCATCAGCCTACCACCTTCTACTCCGTGCAATACAGTGCTATCAGCCTACCATCTGTGTAATACAGCACTCATCAGCCTACCATCCTCCCCTCCGCGCAATACAGCGCTCACCAATCACCAACGGCCTCCCCATCTCACGGCAAAACCTGGAATGGACTCAAGCAAATGTACACGGCCCTACTGCGCACTGCCATACTGGTCTGAAAGATCTCTAACGAGATTGCTAACGGGACTGCTTAGTCAATGCCCATTATTGCCAGTGCTAGCAGCACACAAAGTTCAAAAAACAATGTTTTTTAAAATCATAATCTCTCGCTGAACCCCTTATGACCTTTCACGAAATCCTAGGGTCCCAAGGAACCCCGGTTGAGGAACCCTGCCCTGCAGAGCAGATCCTTCTGGCCCTTCAAACCACACCACCCCAGCAACCCCACAATCCTGATTAATCCTGACCTAATCAAGGGACAATTTACAATGACCGATTAACCCACCCTGTACGTCTTTGGACTGAGGAAGAAAACTGGAGCTCCCAGGGAAAACCCACATTCCACAGGAAGGACGTATAGACTCCTCACAGAACAGCCCTGGTGCCACTATACTACTGTGGCTCTGCTATGTTTAGAGCGACCGTTTTTAAATAGTGTCAGTTGTGTGTGTTTGTGTTTAAAAAAAGGTGATTTTTGTCACTGATAATTGGCGAGAAATTAGCAGCAAGACAATTCAGTACTGTTCTGTTCATCGCAGTTTCAAGCATTCAGACTTGGAAATGTTAGAATCAGCCAGGAAAAACAACCGTGATAATTAAAGGACTTTACTACTGCAACAAGTTAGGAACTTCGAAAGTGAAGGTGTCAACAATCACCTTGAATGTTACTTTTGTTCCCCATTTGATACTTAGCTCTCACCTGTGACTCCAAGTAGCTGTTTGCATGTGACAGCGGCCACACCCCAATACACTGCTTTGACAGGCTGGCTAAACCAGGTGAGGGTAGCCAGCAGGTCTCATATCCTGGTGAGTTAGGGACACGCCTGTCCTAGCATGCAAAGTCACCTCTGGTGGACTGGGCCAATGACATCTACAGTGAGATCCAACGGCCAGGATGGCAGTTCTGCAGCACTAAGTGGAGAGCGAAGGGCATGATGAGGCACAGAAGTCACATGGTCATCCAGTGGAAACAGGGAAGACCCCAGTTGAGACATCTACTCACCCCAATGGACCTGGACCCGAGGTCGGGAGAGTGGAACTGCCCCGGTGCAACAGCTTTTCCACTTCAAAAATTCTCCTGCACAGGTCTCCTGCCATCATCAGATATGACAGACAACCACCAGTAATATTGGCAGTGTCTAATGTGCCCTGGTATTTCATCTAAATACATAAATTGCAACTCAGTTAAATGGTTGTTCGTCTTTTTTATACCTTTTTAATGATTTCCATGACATTTTGGCTAATTGGGCAGCCACTTAATTGGGCCAAAATGAACTGGTCCCGATGTGTCCCAGTTAACCGAAATCCACTGTATTCCCAATTCCCATTCAGGCTTTAATCACAGAAATGTCTTACCAGCCTCAAGATCCTTTAATGCAATTTTAAATAGAAGTTACACCAGCAAAACTACAAACCCCATTTCCAGAAAAGTTGGGATATTTTCCAAAATGCAATAAAAACAAAAATCTGTGATATGTTAATTCACGTGAACCTTTGTTTAATTGACTAAAGTACAAAGAAAAGATTTTTAATAGTTTTACTGACCAACTTAATTGTATTTTGTAAATATACACAAATTTAGAATTTGATGGCTGCAACACACTCAACAAAAGTTGGGACAGAGTTAAAATAAGATCGAAAAGTGCACAGAATATTCAAGTAACACCGGTTTGGAAGACTCCATATTAAGCAGGCTAATTGGTAGCAGGTGAGGTATCATGACTGGGTATAAAAGTAGCGTCCATCAAAGGCTCAGTCTTTGCAAGCAAGAATGGGTCGCGGCTCACCCCTCTGTGCCAAAATTTGTGAGAGAATTGTTAGTCAGTTCAAAAGGAACATTTCTCAACGCAAGTTTGCAGAGAATTTAGGTCTTTCAACATCTACAGTACATAATATCGTGAAAAGATTCAGAGAATTCAGAGACATCTCAGTGCGTAAAGGGCAAGATCGGAAACCGCCGTTGAATGCGCATGATCTTCGAGCCCTCAGGCGGCACTGCCTAAGAAACCGTCATGCTACTGTGACAATTATAGCCACCTGGGCTCAGGAGTACTTCGGAAAACCATTGTCACTCAACACAGTCCGTCACTGCATCCAGAAATGCAACTTGAAACCGTATTACGCAAGGAGGAAGCCATACATCAACTCTATGCAGAAACGCCGGCCAGTTCTCTGGGCCCGAGCTCATCTCAGATGGACCAAAAGACTGTGGAACCGTGTGCTATGGTCAGATGAGTCCACATTTCAGCTAGTTTTCGGAAAAAACGGGCGTTGAGTTCTCCGTGCCAAAGATGAAAACGACCATCCAGATCGTTATCAGTGAAAGGTGCAAAAGCCAGCATCTGTGATGGTATGGGGGTGCATCAGTGCCCACGGCATGGGTGAGTGGCATGTATGTGAAGGTACCATTGACTCTGAGGCATATATTAGGATTTTAGAGAGACATATGTTGCCATCAAGGCGACGTCTCTTCCCGGGACATCCATGCTTATCTCAGCAGGACAATGCCAGACCACATTCTGCACGGGCTACAACAGCGTGGCTTTGTAGACACAGAGTGCATGTGCTTGACTGGCCTGCTGCCAGTCCAGATCTATCTCCTATTGAAAATGCATGGCGCATCATGAAGAGGAGAATCAGACAACAGAGACCACGGACTGTTGAGCAGCTGAAGTCTTATATCAAGCAAGAATGGACAAAATTTCCAATTGCAAATCTACTACAATTAGTATCCTCAGTTCCAAAACGATTAAAAAGTGTTATTAAAAGGAAAGGTGATGTAACGCAATGGTAAACATGCCTCTGTCCCAACTTTTGCTGAGTGTGTTGCAGCCATCAAATTGTAAATTTGTGTATATTTACAAAATACAATTAAGTTGGTCAGTAAAACTATAGAAAATCTTTTCTTTGTACTTTTGCCAGTTAAATAAAGGTTCACGTGAATTGACATATCACAGATTTTTGCTTTTATTGCATTTTGGAAGATATCCCAACTTTTCTGGAAATGGGGTTTGTACCTGACTAGAGGTTGTAAGAAGGAAGGGCAGAACAAACAATGGCTTGGATCTTGTGCTTTAATGGTGGCAAAACTATCAACATTCACTTTTGTTATGATAAAACTGAAACAGCTCCTGAAAGCTCACATATGGAATTAAATAAGAAATGCAGAATTTTCCTTCTACCTAGTGCGCTGTTTTGCAAACTTAATGAATTTAATTGACAGAAATTAGTAAACAGACAAAATCTCGAAGTTATGAAATACTTACAATAAAACATTATGAATATTTTAAGAATTATACTGCAGTGGTATTAGCTGTTTTTCAGTTTTACATTTCAGCTTCTAACTTTACCTCAGATAACTGTTCAAACCTTTATTTTGCATTCAGTAAAATGATATTTGTTATAAATTCTAACTTTCACTCTCTGCTTTTCTGGGACTGAGAATTCTTTCACACGACTGCCCTTTTAGCCAGCTTGCTGATAACATTTTTGCTGAATGCAAGGGATTGTCACTCAAATTGCGAGATCTTTCCAGGAAGATTTATTTAAAGTCAGGATCAACAAAATGCAGGTCAATGAGAAATATAGCAACCTACACGAAAAGGGTTACCGTTAAGAAAATTAACAGGAAAGGGTTAAACATGCAAATTTATGAGAGGTAATCAAAACCGGCGCAGGAACAGTCAAATGTATTACTCAAAGTAACCACAAAGGTGAATGAACAGATATTCAGTGGATGCTACACTAACTTTAAGAAAAACATTAAACTAGTGTAGCAAGAGCATTTCTACTGCACAATAGAAATGTCTAGTGATAGCATTATCATTTTTTTTCTGCCATGTCTTGTTCTTGTATGCATGGAATTATTGAGATAAATACTTAGCAATAGTGGAGGAAGATTAAATTTTGTATGCCGCTGTATTCAAATTCATTACCTACCTCTTGCTCCCGTTGAAATATAACAACTCTGCCACCTTTATCTCCAGTTGCTAGTAGGTCTCCAGAGTAGTTAAATTCAACAGTTGAAATTATATCCGCTGTAGAGGCAGAAAATAAAAAAATAATTAGCACTGAAAATACCTTCTTCAGTCTGGAAGTTTATTCTTTTGATTTTGATCACTAACATATCAAATTAATAGATTCCAATAAAAATAATGATGCTCCAGCAGAGACATTTCAGCTTTGAAAAACACATTTATCCATCAAACTGATCTGAAATATCAAGGTAACTGATATTGATCTCATTGTTGCTTTAAGATCGTATTTTGTTCAGATTGACTACTATATCCATCTTTACTATAAAATCTAATGAGTTGGCTTTGCTTCTGGACCAAAGAATCAGAGTTAGTTAAAAATGAACACTCAATAAATAAAAATACGAGGGGGTGATTGATAAGGTAGAAGGAATCAATTTTAGAAAACCTAGCACATTTATTTCTCAACATAGACCCCTCCTACATGTACACACTTAGTCCAGCGGTCGAGGAGCATACGGATCCCTTCTTTGTAGAAGAGGTCCACACCAGGGGTGATTGATAAGTTCGTGGCCTAAGGTAGAAGGAGATGAGTTATTAAATTCAAACTTTCTGCATAATCACTCAAAGAGTTGAACTGCACATGCGTGTAACAAGAGCTGTATATCTCACCTCCTTCTGCCTTAGGCCGTGAACTTATTCATCACCCCTACTGTGGACCACTTTCTGGAAGTCCAAGACGCCGACTTCTACAAAGAAGGGATCCGTATGCTCCATGACCGCTGGACTATGTGTAAATGTAGGAGGGGACTATGTTGAAAAATAAATGTGCTAGGTTTTCTAAAATTGACTCCTTCTACCTTTGGCCACAAACTTATCAATCACCCCTCGTATATACCAATATAAAAGGATGCACAAGAAAAATGGTCCTTCTGTCTTACGCAAATTAATATAGGTGCATCCCAAATGAACAATTCTTCTTAGTTCCCACCTGTTAGAATTTACAAGTGATCAGCTGCCAGCAGTATTCAGCACAAACAGTTTGCCTCTCTACTGTAAATTTTCTAATACAGTCCTGGAAACACAGTTCCAAATAAATTCCTATTTATCCAGTTAAAACAAAAGAGAGAGAGAAAAAAATAGCATTGTGGAAAATCTTGAAATCAGCTTTATGTGTTGAATTATTTCTGGACTCAGATGAACTACTGGCTATTCATTTATTAATATGTGAAGCCTCCCAAAGGGAATTCAAATAATGTAAAACAATACTGACATAATTCTCTAGGCTCAGACAAAAAATGTATTTTATTTCTAGCAATTTTAACTATTAATGATTTTAAAATATTGAAAATATTTTGAAAAAAGTCAAATAGTCATCTTATAATAAATTGCAGTTGGTACTACATTCTTGGAGTTTAGAGTAAAGTAATAAAATCTTGATTTTTTTGAATCACAACACCCCACTAACATCATCAGCAATGTTACCCCATCTCTCGATCCACAGTAAACTTAACGACACACTCTAAAAGTGACAATTTTTTCAATTCTGAACATGATTAAATTTGTTTAGGGGTTGAATTAAATGCTGAAATAATTGCACTGCACCCTAGGCTGCAATGACTATACTTTGAATTTAAAATTATTACTAGAGGTCATTGGTTAAGGATGAAAGGTGCCAAGTTTAGGGGAACATGAAGGGAAACTTCTTCACTCTGAGAGAGTGAGAGTGTGAAACCAGCTACTAGTGCAAGTGGTGCACGTGAGCTCAATTTCAATGTTTAAGAGCAGGTTTGATAGGTACATGGATGGTAGGGGTATGGAAGGCTATGGTCCCGGTGCTGGTTGATGGCAGTAGGCAGTTTAAACGGTTTCGGTATGGACTAGATGGGCTGAACGGCCTGTTTCTGTGCTGTATTTTTCTAGGACTCTTAAGAAATCTTTCCTTAGCTTTCACCTCACATGTAATTTGCTGACTCCAAACCAGTAGAAATGATAGCATCTGGACTGCCCTGAAGCCTAGCATAATTAGCAATTGTGCAGAGACTCTGGATTTCTCCATCAGGAAACAACAGGGATGATTTGATTAGTCATACCGCATGGAAACAGACCCTTCAGCCCTTTGGTCCATGCCAACCAAGATGCTCATCTAAACTAGTCCTATATGCCTACATTTGGCCCATATCCTTCTATATCTTTCCTAGTTACGTACCTGTTCAAGTGTCTCTTGATTGTTATTAACAGACCCACCCCAACCATTTCCTCTGGAGACTCAGACCATATACAGTTCACCCTCTGGATGAAAAAGTTGTCCTTCATATTTTTATTAAACCTCTCCTCTCTAACGTTAAACCTAACGAGTGTGGAAGGGCATATCAGGAGCTACATCAAACAAACCTAAAACTGATGGGCTGTCACCCTACTGAAGTTGTAGTACAGGCTACATATGTGCCAAACAGCAAACACAGCATGTGATAGAGGGATCTGAGCAAATGCACATCTAACAGATCAGACTGAAGCTCTGCGGCCCCAGAGAGAAGGAGACTTATTGTCCACAATGGAAGGTCCCAATGTGTGAGTGCAGAGAAAAAGCTGAAGCTTCCATTTCAGCCAGAAATGTCAAATAGGTGGACCAACTCTGCTTAAATTCTTTCTCTATTTCTGCTTCCTCCAAAGATCTCCACCATCATACAGCCAGCTTTATTCACTCCATGTGATATCAAGAAACAACTGAAAGTATTGGATACAGCTAAAGCTGAGATCAGGCAACACCCTGGCTGTAATATTAAAAACCTGGTTTAGAACTAGCTGCATCTCAAGTCAGGTGTTCTAATAATTAGAATAATGAAATCTATCCAACACTGAAAATTGCCTAGGTAAGTCCCATTCATAAAAAAGAAACAGGGCAAATTCAATCTGGCTAATTGTTACTCATCAATCCACACTCAACAATAAAAGTGATGAAATTGACCTTGATGAGAGTGCTATAGAGGAATACTTATTCAGCAGTAACCTACACAATGTTACCAAGATTAGGGCAGCTTTGCTCCAAATGATACCAATCTTGGACAAGGTGAGGTGAGAAAGGCTGCCCATGACAGCAAGATAGCATTTGAACAAGTGTGGCATCAAATTGTCTAGGTAAAACTGAAATAAATGGGCAGCAAAGAGAAAACACTCCAATATTCTGAAGTAACACTTTGCATAAAAATATCACATTTGTGGCTACTGGAGATGGTACATGGAGCTTAGAAAAATAGAGGGCTATGGGTAAGCCTAGTAATTTCTAAGGTAGGGACATGTTTGGCACAACTTTGTGGGCCGAAGGGCCTGTATTGTGCTGTAGGTTTTCTATGTTTCTATAAATTATTCTAGCTCCAAAATATCACTGCATAAGCTCCTCAGTGCAATGTGCTAGGCAATGGCCTCCGTCCAAACCTCATCAATAAGGCACGAGTCTTGATGAAGGGTCTCCTCCCAAATTGGCAACCATTCACTTCTCTCCATACCTAGAGCTTGACCTACTGAGTTCCTCCAGCATTTTGCGTGTTGCCCTACATTAATAAACTTCTCTCTTACAAGGTCAGAAGTGGAGATTTTGCTAATTTTATTCACAAGTTTTAGCAAGCAAAGCAGCCATGTAAGATACAAGATACAGACAGTGCTGAACTATTAGTTGTTAAGTGGCAAATAACAGTTTCACCACAGAAGTCCCAAATAGCCATCTCAGATAAGTGAGACTCTAACCACATAGTCTGACATTCAATGCTGCTACCACCACCATATTGTTTCCTGTTTTTTTAAAACTATCCCTGGTTGTTTTAAAGTGTAACATAGGTACTTAACTGAAAGTTAGGTAAGTTTTAATAACATTAGTGAGTAACCGACTGCTAAAAGCAAATCTTATGCATGTTGACACAAATGTTAAATCCTGGCGAATGCTGGATAATGGACATTGCTGGAAATGATCAGCTGTTCAGGCAGCATCAATGGATAGTGTTTCAGACAGATGAATTTTTAATAAAAGTGCAATTCAAGATGACATTCAATAACAACTGATAAATCCCAGATACGTTAACCCATTGGCTTGAAACATCCATGTGCAGCTTTCAACTTTCCCAAGGAACAAAACCAGCTTAAGTGTGGCAGAATTCTGTGAACAATCCATGTCCTATACTCAATGCATTCAATGACTTGCTCGGCTGTATTTTACAATTGCTGCTTTTGCCAAAATATTCAGTGTTCTTCAGCACCAAGCATCCCTATAAATGTGAAAGTTAAAAATGTTTAATAAACTTGTTCAGAACTTTGCAGCTTAAGTAGAATCTGTGTACTTCAACACCGTGACTTTGACGTAATTTTAAGAAACATATTAAGGAGCATTAAGAAACTCTGTGGAGTGATTCGCTATTTTTTAAATATTTTTCTAGATGTCTTTTCAATTCCTTTGGACATCTTTAACAAACTTTCAACAAACCCAATAAATGGAAGTCACTTGCATACATTTTCAATGTGGCAATAATACATTTCAAACGCTAAACAGTATAACTGGCATTGCAAATGCGTGACTACACTATTTTCTTCACAGATATATTGCTGCTATATTTCTAATCTCCAACTGATAATGTTACCTGCTCATAATATGCATTCCTGGAAAGGGCATTATAGTGACAATTGATGGAAACAAGGTGAAAAACTGTAGCTTTCAGCAAGTGGAATAAACCACAAACTTGCAAGACAATTAATTGAGTTACTGTACATAGAATAAGTATAAATATTTTGTCACGCTAAAAAAACCAGTTAATTTGTGTATAATATATACCAGTATTACAAAAAAAATTTCATGCATTAGTAAAGAAATTGGTGTAAGATTAAAAAAAGATTTACAAATGATAGCACCTTTTTGGCATTCTACTATTTTATGCATAAAAGAAGCAACCATGCAACTGAAATCCTCAAAGATTTTGAACACAGAAAGCAGAATCTATTAGAAGGTTGGTTTTAAAAATTCATATGAATGAGATTTTCTGCAAAATTTCCCTGTAAGGTGCAACTACTTTAAAACATGAATGCAGAAAAACAGTTTACTGTAGAACCCATGGGAATGAAGGTTAGCAACAAAAAATCTTAACAGTAAATTCTGAATATTTAAAATCCTAGAGCACAGTTTGGAATCCTTTGGTTATATTCCGTACCTTGATCAAAGGATGATGTTGACATCAGTGAATTAGTACCAGAGGTAGAACTCTTAAACACTTGAGAGAAATTGCAAGGAAAGCATTTCATCTTCTGCAGTATGCAAATACAGCTTTAACTTCCTCATTTGACACCTCCACAGTCCAAATGGGTGAATACCCTCGTCTCTAATAAGATTTTCTTTTGTTATAGAGTTTCTAGATGCCTGCATTGCATAGAACAGGTAAATGTTTTAGATCAGAAAGAACAGGCATGAAAAGGGTGGACTCGGCATTTACAGCATTACAGTGCAGGCCCCATACGCTATTCCCAAGATGCTGCTAAGACAGGGGCCATTGCACTGAACAGAGCTGTCCAGTTCATTGCCAACAATTTAAAATCCAAAAATCAATGCAACTGTCACCATAACATACTGTTTTTGATTCTCCTTTGAAGCAAAACAAAATTCTGTATTGAGTAAATTACTAGCAGCTCATAGCAATTTGTTAATAATCTGAAATACATAAAAAATCTTTGCTTCGGGTAAGCTAACGATTTATAATGAAACATTGCTTTTACAGTTCAACTCAGCAGCATGACAGTGTGGACTCTACTGTTACAATCAATAAAGCAGCCAAACCAGTGAAACTAAGCATTATCCATTTCATCTTTCTTAGATACTGCAGCATGTTCGTTGAGGAAATCTCAAACAGCTAAGTCACATGCTCATTAAATTATCCCACAGCCAACTACAATGACTTGACAAGTTCATTTTACAAGTGAATAAATGTTAAATTATCTGAATCTTACTGTTTGTAAGTTATTCCATACAATGTTTATAGCTGTATTTATGATTTAAATCTGCAAAATTTACATCCACATATGAAACATTTTAATTCTAATTTTTAGCTATTAATAGCACATCACCAGTGATGATTACTCTCATGTTCCTACATAAATATTTCTGGTGCCTTTTTAGGAACACCTTGCATTTTCTCTTTAAGAGGATGAATTGATCTAAGCATGTATGTTGCATATAATACTGCAGGTATGTAAAAAAAAAAGAAAATGCATCATATGGTGCTCTGCAGTGAATATGTAAAATTAAGCAAGGACAGAAAGACTAAAAAGGCTGCCATAGTTTCATGCCTGCCCAGGATCTATCCTGGAACTCTTCTATCTCTCATGTTAATGATCACCTTCAATTTCATCATCTGAGATCATCACATTAGTTTCCACATGAAAATCTACCTTACTATCACCTCTATTGACCCCATTCAAGGTATTTAAACTCAGCCCAACACTAAGTACTTAGGAACCATCCATCTAAATTTTCGTAAGACCAAAGCTAATGTTAACCCTCACTGCTACCCACCTCCCTCCTGTTCCTGATGCCACCCTGCTATTGATATCTGCATTACCTGTACCAAACAATAAACAATTGGCATTACTTTTGACCCCACATTAACTGTGACCATATCTGTATATCTATGTTGTCATCAAGAGCACTTCCTTTCATCTCTGAGATTTTAAATACCTCAATTAATCTGCTGACACCCTTATTCACATATGTTTGTTCTAGACTTCACTAACCTAAAGAACCCTTGATTGGTCTTCCATGTTATATCATACATAAGGTTATACTAAACAATGCAGGACCTAGTCCATCATCATCACCTTTCTTCCCCGCCATTGATCAATTTTTTATGGTTCAATGAGCAGAAGTCACTCTGGCTTAACAATGGCTTGTTGACTTCCAGTGCTTTCTGGCTGAGTTATATTTTTATTTATTTTAGTTATATCATTGATTTATATTTTCTGAGCTTTGTCTTCAATGCCGCCATACTCTCATCCTTCCCAAACCTAATCTCCATCAGCTCTCAAACAGGAATCAAGGGATATTGGAACAGTGTAGAAAGATTACTCACGATCTTGGCTAACCAGAAGGTTATCACCTCAATTTATGTTCTAAGTTCTACATCTAGACATCTTCAGTCCTGTTCTTTTGAGCATTTTATTTACTCTCCTAATGATTACCAAAGTTCCAAAGTCTGGAATACTTTTCCTAAACCTCTTTTTCAACCCTTCTTTAAGGGACCAGCTTTGAATTGTAACTCTGCCATTAGGATCATTTATTTTGGGCAGAAGCAGCTGTGTTTACTCGCGTCACTTCCCTCAGGCTTCTATTTTTTTCAAAAATAAAAATACAGATTTAATTTGTTTGATAGTCATGTTAATCATGAGGAAGTAACCTCAATAAATGCAGGCAACCTGCACTGTGATGCTGGAACACCTGCACCTGCAGCAGTCGATTAGGTTACTGAAGCTAACTTGTTCCCAACTAACCAGCAACATATCTGTTTTGAGAAATTGATTTTGAATCTCTGCTGCTACTATTTCACCAACACTAATGATTCACGTTATCTTAGTATTGACAGAAATCTTGAAATTGACATATTTTTCCATACATCTTACACATGAGTTAAAAGAAACCTTTTTTGAACAAACACCAGAAGTAAAATGCTGCTGCTGTTATATTGCCTATCCCACATACTAGGTAGATCCCAGTAATATGAACGAGCCAGTTATAATTGGTAAAGATTTCTGTGAGTGATTAGGAATGCAATGAGTTGTTAAAAGATGAAGTAACTGGGTTGCATGAGTTTAAAAGGATTATAATACTGATGACTTCAGAATAATGTATATGAAGTAAAATTGTTAGGAGGTGCCTTAAAGAAATAAAAACTTTGAGAACAAAACTTAGTAAGACATCAGCAGGGAATTAGAAAAAGGTAGGAAATACACTCCAACAGAGAGGCCGGTATGGGAATAACGAAGGTAAAATGAAAGCAAAGACAAAGACTGATGTTTCCACTTTCATTCTGGCATGGAATTCTGGACCAGGAATTTGCTTATTCACTATCTATGGTGCAGACTTAATTCTTAAGCTGTTAGACACCATAGTGTAAAATACTGCTACATGGGATGATTTCTACGATCCTTTGAGCAATTTTTGGCAGGGAAAGCAAACGGAAGATACATCACAATGACCCAGGTTCAATTCTGCCACTGTCACTATTGTTTAGCTTTATCAGCACATTGTACAGTACTTGTGATCTCAGATTTCCTCTGGTGCTCTGGTTTCTTTCCATGTCCCAAAGATGTGCTGATTATTAGGTTAAATGGCCACTGTAAATTACCTCGAGTATCAGTGGCCAGTGGGAGAATCAAGGGGGAAGACAGAAGTTAATGGACATATGAGAGAGAATAAGGAGTTCTCAATAGTTGATAGGAGTGCTCTGAGAACCACAAGGACTTCATGGACTAAATGGCCTGCTCTGTCATGAAGAGATATGAATTATGAAGATAAAAATATAAAATATAAAAAAGCCAATGGTGCAAATGCTGGATATCTAAACCAATGCAAAAACAAAAACAAAAAAAAAAAATCACACACAGTACAAGAGCATTTTCAGATCCAATCAGTTTTTGTTCCTAGAGTTATCTTTTAGGTAATGCTGGACTCAATAAGATGCACTTTGCATTCTATTCAATATTTTGTTTTAGAAAGTGAAAAGTGACACTTCCCTCATACCAAGGATATGCCACTTAGGAAATGAAAATATTTTAATTTATTAGCAAGTTTGCTGAATTAATCTCTATTCATACATTTTTCTTTAACTACTTCAAAATACATCTTCAATTTCTGAAGATTGAATAGAAAGAACAGTCTTAAAATTGATTCAGATGAAAATGGGACTGAGTAAAAATATATTTTCACTACAAACAAAAAAAACTAACTATAATCTACAATAGTTTAAATAATATGTTGTCCACCAATAAATTACTTATAGCAAAAAATGTTTGCTAACAAACTTCAATGAAATGAAGCTTAATTAGGTCAATCACTAGCTTGTTTTAATGCCTTTAGGAGAAAAAGAGTGTTTATCCACCAAATTCTACTGCACCTAATATTCCACCTACATGTTGTCTTTGTGGTTGCTGCAGAGATCTATGGTGTAAACTGAATTAGACAGTAGGTGTATGCTCAAGCTGCTACTGCTAAATGTATTTATGTATTTATAGTCAGATATAGTGCAGAATAGGCCTTTCTGGCCCTTTCAGCTGTGTCGCCCAGCAGTCCCCCAATTTAATTCTAGCCTAATCACGGGACAATTTACGATGACCAATTAATATATCAACCAGTAGGTCTTTGGACTGTGGGAGGAAGCCCAAGCTGTCACGGGGAGAACGTACTAACTCCTTACAGGCAGAGATGGGAATTGAACCCAGGTTGCTGGTATTGTAAAGCGCTATGCTAACTACTGTGCTACCGTACTGCTCTAATGTAAATATCTAAGTTAAGTCTTAATGCTTCTTGAAAAGGAATAAACCAAAGCAATCACTTTTAATCGTTCCAGATGAAAACGTTCCAATTGCTTGTGTGATGAACTTGGTGTTGGAGTTAGAGGCTCCTTGGCACACCAAAAATAGATGAAATCTAATTTCTAAGCAGATATGGCACATACAATCTACAAAACTATGCCTAAAAGCTTTGTTTTCAGTATTGCGAATTTTAAAAAGAGTAGGGAATAAAACTTTCTTACACTAAATCTTTAGTGATTCAGGTACCTCGAGTGTAAAAGCACGACTTTTACATAGGTTTTATTATAGATATATATATTGGCGCCACTGTAACTTCTGGCATAAAAGGCATTAGAAAAAGTTATACTTACAGCACGCTGCAGGAACTCAGCAGGTCAGGCAGCATCCGTGGAAACGATCAGTCGACGTTTCGGGCCGGAACCCTTCGTCAGGACTGAAGCGAGAAGGGGCAGAGGCCCTATAAAGAAGGTGGGGGGAGGATGGGAAGGAGAAGGCTGGTAGGTTCCAGGTGAAAAACCAGTCAGGGGAAAGATCAAGGGGTGGGGGAGGGGAAGCAGGGAGGTGATAGGCAGGAAAGGTGAAGAAGGAATAGGGGAAAACACAATGGGTAATAGAAGGAGACGGAACCAGGAGGGAGGTGATAGGCAGCTGGGGGAAGGGGCAGTGTGACATAGGGATAGAGGAAGGGAGGGGGAGGGAATTACCGGAAGTTGGAGAATTCTTTGTTCATACCAAGGGGCTGCAGACTGCCTAGATGGTATACGAGGTGTTGCTCCTCCAACCTGAGTTTAGCCTCATCATGGCGGTAGAGGAGGCCATGTATGGACATATCTGTCCCATTCAGCCCCTTGGTATGAACATAGAACTCTCCAACTTCCGCTAATTCCCTCCCCCCTCCCTTCCTCTATCCCTACATCACTCTGCCCCCTCCCCCAGCTGCCTATCACCTCCCTCATGGTTCCGTCTCCTTCTACTACCCATTGTTTTCCCTATTCCTCCTTCACCTTTCCTGCCTATCACCTCCCTCATGGTTCCGCCTCCTTCTACTACCCATTGCACTTTCCCCTATTCCTTCTTTACCTTTCCTGCCCATCACCTCCCTGCTTCCCCTCCCCCACCCCTTTATCTTTCCCCTTACTGGTTTTTCACTTGGAACCTACCAGCCTTCTCCTTCCCATCCTCCCCTCACCTTCTTTATAGGGCCTCTGCCCCTTCCCCCTACAGTCCTGACGAAGGGTTCCGGCCTGAAATGTCGACTCATCGTTTCCACAGATGCTGCCCGACCTGCTGAGATCCTCCAGCGTGTTGTAAGTGTTGCTTTGACCCCAGCATCTGCAGAGCATTTTGTGTTTAGAAAATGTCATGATTCTGACAAGTATGCGTGATATTCTAAAGATACAGGTCTATGGCACCAGTTTTAGGTGGTTCTTGAATGTGACTTCTGATATCAAGTTATTCTGAATAAAGTTCACCAACTACTCTGATACTTGAAATTTATTGAAGCAAAACAATTATGGGACTAGCAATATTAGACTTATTTATCCTGAAATGTATAAGCCTCACAAGTATTTGCAATACTAATTACCTACCATTTACAAAACTTGCTTAAGATCATGAAAATCTGTCATTTTTATTCCCTGAATTTCTGTTTTTCTTCTTCCAAAATGGTTAAGACTTCTGCAACCACTCGGGGAGTACTGAGGGCATCTGAGCAGGGATACTCTTCGAGGAAGGGAAGATCTGAGACTTCAGCGGGGCTGCAGTAAAAATCAAAAACTGCGGTCAAGGCCCAAGACAACCTGTGAGCACTGTCACAGGAGAGAATTATTACAACATATATTAAATTAAAATGCATGTACGTGAAACATTGCTGGAGCAACTAACATTAACACAATTAAATTCTGCACAAAAGGGTAACCGGCTGGAATGGAAATGAACTATTACTGGAGAAACAAAAAAACTGAAAAATGTGTAATGGTTTCTATGATCATTAGAAAGCAAATCTTTATAAAAGCATAAAAAGGTAAACAGAAATAACTTTAAGTTAACATGTAGATTCTAATATATTACACTCAGATCTAACTTTAGTCATTTTTTGAAATATGTTTGTAACTTGCATACTTTATTATCTAACTCAAACAGAAAGATCATAGTAAGGCAGGCACAGGAATTGCTTTATAGCTGAAGTCTGCTCTGCCTTTCAGTGAGATTGTGGTTGATCAGTGGTCTAGTTCTCTTGGCCCTTTGCCTCATTTCTCAAAATAATTCTGGTTGAGAAAAATTCTATGATTTAAAATTAATTATTGGCTTAATAACAATCCCCATTTCAATCTCTGCCATCAGCAAGCAGAAGCACTCAAATTCACTCCTGAAAAGCCCCTCTTAGTTTTAGTACTAAAAACCTTTCAATCATCAGAAGTAATTTCTCCTTATTGTGATTTTATTCTTATATTTAACATCTTGAAAACTTTAATCAAATGGGATTATATTTATACCTAGTGTAACTTTTCCTCTTCTTTGATTCCTAGGAGTCCAGGTATGATCTGATGTATTCCTTAATTTATCCTTCCTAATGTATGTCTCCAGAACAGTGTACTCTAGATGTGGTCAAACAAGGACTTTCTACAGCTTTAGCATAAATTCCAGCTACTTGAACCACTGTCCTATAGATATACAGTAAATAATCATCTCTACAATGTATATCAGCCACTTCATTGATATAGTTAGACCGAATACCAAAATCAAATCTATCCTAGTATCTCTGAACATCCAAATCTTCCAACTTTATTGCCATTTAGCAAGTACTCAGTTCTAACCTTTTATATCAGAAATGAATAATTTCAGAATTAACAAAACAAAAATATATTTTAGATATTTTTGATCCTTCACATCATCTTTAATAACTTAATGTTTTATTTACATTGATTACAACTTTGCCTATCTTTATGTTCAGCTGATCCCTCTACAGTTTTTCTGTTCCATTCCCCAAAAACGTCAGTGACACCTGCAGTCTGAATATTGAAAGGAATTAAAGTAGAACTCTGCAATTGTTTTCCCTATATCCTTTGAAACTGAGATGCAAACCATTTGATGTATCTGTCACTCATTATTGTCTACATTTAATAAGTTATTTATCTTCTGTTTATTTCAGTAAGCCCTCAACTCTGATTCAATGTAAACTTCCTCACAATATTCAGGATGCTGTTCTCCTTCTCATATTTAAATACAAATACAAACCATTACATCTGTCATTTCCTTATTTATAATGGGCTACATTAGGTTTACCTTGCTGCTCTAACTGCTTGGTGACTCTGTGGGTGCAATAAAGGTGAATACCCCTCTGCCAGCGAGCAAGACCTAGAAACATAGAAAACCTACAGCACAATACAGGCCATTCGGCCCACAAAGCTGTGCCGAACATATCCTTACCTTAGAACTACCTAGGCTTACCCATAGCCCTCTATTTTTCTAAGCTCCATGTACCGAGCCAGGAGTCTCTTAGAAGACCCTATCGTTTCCGCCTCCACCACAGCCGCCGGCAGCCCATTCCATGCACTCATCACTCTGCGTAAAAAAACTTACCCCTGATATCTCCTCTGTACCTACTTTCAAGCAACTTAAAACTATGCCCTCTCGTGCTAGCCATTTCAGGCCTGGGAAAAAAGCCTCTGACTATCCCACACGATCAATGCCTCTCATTATCTTGTACACATAAGCAGTTACTGGGAACCTGCCCAGGACTGCACTGTTGGTCATTCAGCAACTTTTGCTAGCATGACCTTTTAAGTTGTTCGTAAATGCCCAACAAGAGACATTTAAAAAACAGCTGAAACCAAATTTTAAAACCTACAGATTTGACAATTAAAAACAACAAACATTTTTATATTTTACTGAAAGTATATTTTAAAGTCCTTTAACTTTTTCATAAGATTTGGCGGCACCATGCTAAAATCTAACACTTCAGCTCAGCATGACTGAGCTTTTTCCTGAAGTTGATGCTAATGTTCTCTGGTAGAGCTGAAGGTCAGATGCACTGGCATCTGCATTGCGAATGCACTAATTTACCATAGTGTTAGCCATTACTTTTCTCCAGTATCATTGGCTAGAGGGGAGTATGATGGGAATCTTTATAATCAGATGAAATGTCATTAATTTTGTTGCCAATTTCCATCTTACTTTCCACTAACCTGCATTTGACTCTTCCTTTTCCACTTACTACTTCATCTCCATTTCAGAGGATACACAAGTAATTTAACATCCAATCCACCCCCTTTCACAGCTATCTCCTTATACCACTTAGGCAATTCACTGTTTGGCTCTCCCATCTTCACCAACTACTCCCTTTCTCAAGGTATTTCCCCATGCAACCACATCAGATGTAACACCAGACTTTTTGCTTTGTTCATTCCCACCTTGCTGGTACCCAAACACTAGCTGCAACAGCAAATTACTTGTATTTTTTTCAACCTGTGTAAAACAATTGGTGCTGATGATGTGATCTCCTATACAGGGGTCAAACCAAACACAGATTGAGTGACCACTTTGCAAGATTAGTCCATTCAGTCCCTGGGCTTCCAGTCACATTATCATTTTAATTCTCCATCCCAACTGCAACCTCTCACAGATGGCTTCCCACACTGTTCCAATGTAAGCTCCTTATGTTCTGCCAAGGCACACTTCATCCATCAGGATTCAACATTGAATTCAACAATTTCAGAAAACCAGCCTTGTCTGTATAACTGGCCTGTTCTAATAAAGTCAGTTATTTCAGTTTTCCTCTCTCTACAGATGCTACCTGACTTGCCGAGTACTTCCAGCAAGCCATTACTGTCACAGAGACACCAGCTTAGACCATTTAAGAATAATTACTTATTTGCTTGCTGTTTGTTTATGTTAGAAGTGGAACACATTGACCAAGGAAGCAGAAGCAGTACAACACAGAGTTAAGTTCATGCAAATGTATTGGCTTCTGAAAGGAGGTTTAAGATGAATGTGCTTTCCAAGATATTGTATAAATAATCAATTATGTAAAGTGTTACAGTTCATGTTTCATTCAACATTTTCCTTACTTTTCCATATTAAGCAAGGTTATTAAAGGTTCTTGTATAAACTGGAGGACCTTGCTGTGAATGAGCAATAGGTTTAATATTTCTAGATTTAAAATGATGCTTCCATGACTACAGAGTGAATACCTTACAACATATATTTATATGAGCTTTTACTGTAGTATAAGTAGAGGCACTTGACAGAAGCATTACTAAGCAAGTTTGTTATGAAACTGTGGAAAATAAAGATGCTTTCAAGCTTGGAAAGAGTGGTGCGAAAGATTCAGCAAAGGAATAGAGAACTTAGCATCTCGCCAGCCAATTAGAAGTGTGCAATATGTCACAGTTGAAGGAGCACAGATATCATCAAGAATTGAGAGTTAATAAGAACAATACAAAGGACACGTTGCCTCCAGAGACAACAAATCAAACAGACACTTCTGCAGAAGGTTAAACTATCAAATAGGTTTATTTACCAGAAAGATTAGTTGCAGCAATGTGGGCTTCACAGGCTGAGCAAGCACTTGATTTCCCATCCTCTTTGCCCTTGAGAAGATGGTGGAGAGCTGTCTTCCTGAACCACTGAAGTCCTTAAGGTGTGTGTATGTCAACAATGCTCTCACCGAGTAACAGGATTTTTACCAAGTGACAGCAAAGTTACCACAATATATTTTCTAGTCAGAATGGTATGTGACTGGGAGGGCAACCTCTGGATGGTGGTGTGCCTCTGCATTTTCTCCCTTTTCCATTTAGCTGGTAGAGGTCATGAGTCTGGTACCATATAAGGAGTCCTGATGAACTGCTGCCATGCAGTAGATAGTACAAACTGCTGCTACTATTGGTTGGGAGTGGTGTAAATAAATGATTGTGCCTACCAAGCAGACTGCATGTCCTGTATGGCATCGAGCTTCTGGAAGCTGTCCTCACCCAGGGCAAGTGAAGAGTGTTTTATCATGCTGCAATTTGATAATTCAAACCATAACTTGCGAGTGCATTAAAGAATTTATAGTCGTAAAATTCTTTGAAATATGCACTATGGCATCACTAATAAGGGTTAGACATACAGTGGATGTGGTGTCCTGAGAGGTATTGACGAACAGAAAGCCTTCAATGTATAAAGAAGGACAGTTATCAGCCCTGAAAGCAGCATATGGAATACCTACTTTATTAGATACAGCAAAGAATATGAGAGTAGGGAGATTATAGTGCAACTTTATAAAACATTATTTGTGCCACAGCTGGAAATTTACTATTATGTAAAACATCTTGAAAAAAAATGAGTAGGGAATAAGATACAGTAGGAAGGATTTGAGTACACTGAGAAGTGTGCAGAGGAATTAACCAGAATTTTTTTTTGGGATGGAGCAGTTCAGTTATGAAGAGACTAGATTGACTAGGTTTATTTTTCTTGAACTAGAGAAAGCTGAAGGGGTAAGCAGGAGTGAGGACTAGATAGAGACAAAATTATAAAGGGTAGAGAAAACATCGATTGTTGAAATATTTTCCTGCAGCAGAGGTATCTAAAATTTGATGGTAGAGATTTAGAATAAGGGCCTTGATGTTTAAAAACAATTGAACATTTCCTATCCAGAGAGAAGTTGGAATCTGGAATACACTGCATGAAGGGATGAAGGAGCTAAGTATTTTCACACCATTTAATAAGTACATTGGTGAATATTTAAATCACTGAAGTATAGAAGGCTACAGACAAGGTCCTGGTAAAAGGGATTAGTACAGATGGGTACTTCATGGTAAAGACCCTGCTTCTGCTAAAAGGATATTTGGATTCTTGGCAAGCAAGGGGTTGAAAGATTACCTGAGTAGGAGGAATGCAGAATTAAGGTTGTTAAATGGTAGAACATGATCAAGAAGATGCAAAAATTTACTTCTCTTCTAACTCATGCTCATGTGCTGCCAGTTTTATAACCCCCTCCAAATCCAAATCTTATTATTCATCAAGATTAGAATTTCACATGAAAGAACTCTCTATAGAAACAGGAGTACTCTATTTGCACCCAAAGAACTCAAGTAAGGAAACTCTAATAAACAGTACTGAATTTATATATGCAGTACAGGTAATCTGGCATGCTTGGGACCTTGTTACAGGATTTTTTGGACTATTGGATGTTATTTCCTCCTTTCTCTATTCCCTACTCTGACCATTCACTTTTTCTCACTTGCCTATCACTTCTCCTGCGTCCCCTTCTCCTTCCCTTTCTCCTCTGGCCCACTCTCTTCTCCTATCAGATTCTTTCTTCTCTAGCCCTGACCTTTCCCACCCACCCGCCTTCACCTATCACCTTCCAACTAGCCTCTTTCCCCTTCCTCCACTGTTTTTATTCAGGCATTTTCCCTCTTCCTCCTAAGTCCTGATGAAGGGTCTCAGCCTGAAACATTAACTGTTTACTCTTTTCCATAGATGCTGCCTAACCTGCTGAGATCCACAACACACACAAAATTCTAGAGGGCCTGCTGAGTTCCTCCAGCATATTGTGTGTATTGCCTTGGATTTCCAGGATCTGCAGACACCCTCATGTTCATATTCCAATACGTTTTTGGTGCACTTGCTTTCATGATATTTTACATTATTATAAGTTTCCAGAGAACCTGGTAACTTTAAACAACATACTCAAAATGCTGGAGGAACTCTGAGATGTTTCGGCCCAAAATGTTGACTGTACTCTTTTCCATTGATGCTGTCTGGACTGCCGAGTTCCTCCAGCATTTTGTGTGTGTGGCTTGGATTTCTAGCATCTACAGATTTTCTCTTGTTTCTGATCATTTTAAAGATGCATGAGAAAAGAGACACTGTTCAGTTAAAAGAGAACATGGGAGCCAGCAACTCAGAAGGGAGTTTGCAAACTAGGGTCCTAGAAAGTCAGAAGGGCAAACCAGATGCCAAACATCAAGAGTTCTGAATGGCTAGCTAGTGCTTTATCAGCATTTTACTGTATGACAAGTTTTAAAGTTAAATCCTTCAAGTAGTAAGAAAAACCATGTACAGAATAAGTACTTGTTAAAATATTTCATGGGTGATTACTGAATCTGATATTCAGAGGTAACAATCATCTAACAATGACAAAACAGAGAACATGGGCTAAAAAGACATATACATACTTCAGATTCTCAACAAATACAATATTTTTATTTTGTACATAAGCTACAATATTTCATATTATACTTCAGCATCATGAAATACCTATACTCAAATCATGATTGAACTAGCTTTAATTATTTAATAACGATTAGATGGTTTTCAATTTAGCTCAATGCACATATCATGTAAAGAAGGGAAAGAAAACTCCCTATCATTTCCTCCATAATCTTGTTTCACACTTCAGAACTGATTCAAATGCACTACAAGAGTACTTAGATGAATTTAAATCTGGTTGCTTACAGCAACAAGCCACAACCAAACATGTACTGCAATGCTGCAAGTAACAAGAAATGAATAAGAAGCACATAATTTGTATGGAATTATTGAATTGTATGTAAATTTCCTCTGGTCTTCATTTTCCTGTTAAAAGTAGCCAGCTTAGATTGTAAAAAGTTGCTTTTGATTCTTTCACAAGTCTGGTTTTCTTCCTCTTGAAAAATTCTTCTCATAAATTTACACAGTTGTCACCACAATGTCACGTTAGCATGAATTAAGTGACACCAATTGTAATGGCACAAAGCCTCTTCCACCTGTATTCACAGAACCTTCATGAACTTGTATCTCCTGATTCTGGCTAAATAAATAAAAGCAAATGTTGTCGACTCTCCCAATGCCTAAACATTTTGTTTGCTGAATAAAAAGCACATATATGTCACCATATACAACCCTGAAATTCATTTTCTTGTGGGCATACTCAGCAAATCTATAGGATAGTAACAAGATCAATGAACGATTACCTAGAGTGCAAAAGAAAACAAACTATGCAAATGCAAACATAAATAAATAACAATAGTGAGAACTTGAGATAATGAAATAAAGAGTCCTTAAAGTGAGATCACTGGTTATAGAACATTTCAATGAAGGGCAAGTGAGAGTAGTTATTCCTTTTATTCAAGAGCCCGATGGTTGAGCAATAGTATCTGTTCCTGAACTTGCTGGTGTGAATCCTGAATCTCTTGTACATTCTACCTGATGGCAGCAGCGAGAAGAGAGCATGATGTGGATGGTGGGTATCCCTGATGGTGGATGCTGCTTTCCTGTAACAGTGTTTTATGTATATGTGCTCAATGGTTGGGAGGGTTTTATCCGTGATGTACTAGGCTGAATCCACTACCTTTTGTAGGACTTCTGTTCAGCATTGGTGTTTCCTCAGTAGGCCATGAGGTAGCCAGTCAATATACTCTCCACTACACACTTATAGAACTTTATCAAAATTTTAGCCAAGCCATACAGACGTGGAGCTTTACTAGGTTTAGTTCAAAGGTTGTACTGATCTTACAGGAATTACCAAGGCTGATATAAATTAGCTGCAATTAACATTAGAGATCCCAGATCAAGGAGAGTAGAGTTTATTTATTTTATTTCTCCTATTTAGAGATATAGCACGGCACAGGCCCTACCAATAGAACAAGCCTGTGCTGATCAATTACACCCATATGACCAATTAACCTACTATTTCACGTGAATTTGGAATGTGGGAGAAAATTAGAGCACCCGGAAGAAACCCACATTGTCATGGGCAGAACGTACAATATAACCTCCTTACGGACAGCAGAAGAATAGAACCTGGATTGCTGATGCTGTAATATTGTTACACTAAGTGCAATGATACCATGCTGCCAAAGACTCATCTTGGCCCCTGTATGAAGGTGCAGAGTTCAACAGTGCTGCATAATCGGTGAGTAAAAGTGCTTAGAAGAATGTCCATTTTTACTTTAAAAAAGGCTGTATCCAATTACATGAGATAGCAGCCAAGGTCAAAGTTATAATTCTTTGATTAGTATCTTTGACACAATAAGCAAATAATTATACTAAACAGAAACACCACACTGTATGCATCACACATCAAAGTTGCTGGTGAACACAGCAGGCCAGGCAGCATCTCTAGGAAGAGGTACAGTCGACGTTTCAGGCCGAGACCCTTCGTCAGGACTAACTGCAGGAACCGCAGCAGGCCAGAGATTTCTTACTAACTCTTCCTGCAGTTAGTCCTGACGAAGGGTCTCGGCCTGAAACGTCGACTGTACCTCTTCCTAGAGATGCTGCCTGGCCTGCTGCGGTTCCTGCAGTTAGTCCTGACGAAGGGTCTCGGCCTGAAACGTCGACTGTACCTCTTCCTAGAGATGCTGCCTGGCCTGCTGCGGTTCCTGCAGTTAGTCCTGACGAAGGGTCTCGGCCTGAAACGTCGACTGTACCTCTTCCTAGAGATGCTGCCTGGCCTGCTGCGTTCACCAGCAACTTTGATGTGTGTTGCTTGAATTTCCAGCATCTGCAGAATTCCTGTTGTTTACACTGCATGCATGCTTTGCATTAGAGAATCTCTGAAAACTACTAAAGCAAAATCATATACTTGTCTCTGTATTACATTTACTAGCACTTGTAAATGTAATAGCAGAATTCCAACTTTTGATCTAATTCTCAGAGGTTCTTTATTATTTAAAGAATTCCCTCAGCTCTTGAATTTCAAGCAACTGGCTGTTTCTCTCCTGAAGCCATTAACTTTTCATACTCCATGGACAGCTTAACTGGTTAGTTATGGTTGTCCCAAAACAGAACTAATAAAGAATCCAAACAGAATTATAAATGCATTTTGTCCAAAGAATCAGCACATCATGCAACATTTATCATTTATAATCCTTCTGGAAAAATAGACTGTAATGCAATGCACATTTCCCCAATGAAAAGCCAGGAAAGATCAGAAAAGAGCTTGATGAATAGGTTAGAGTCTGAAGCTGCATTTTAACTAAAATATCTATTTTATTTAAAGATAAATCGCAGTTACAGGCCCTTCAGGCCCAATGAGACCGTGCATGCCTGACTACATCAATGTGACCAATTAATCAAATCATGCATCTTTGAAATGTAGGAGGAAACCGGAGCACCTGGAGGAAACCCACACGGTCAAGAGGAGAATGTACAAACTCCTTACAGACAGTGGCTGAATTGAACCTGGGTTGCTAGCACTGTAAAAGCATTATGCTAACCACTACTCTACTAAAGAAAATCTGTTTAAGAGAATAAACAGTTTTAAGTTACCTATGCAAGAAAAACAAGATGGGTGATAAAAAACAAAGCTCGCAAATCTGGATAAGTCAGACCACAATACAGCTAATGTTGAGAGGAAAAAAAGCAATAATAGCTAGATTTATCAATTAGCAAACTGACAAAACTTTTCTTATTATGAAATGTTGACATACAGTTGTCACTGGTGTGGAAAGGGTAACACTAAAGTCAAGATATTGAGGATAAAGTAAGTAGCAAGTGCAGACTGACAATGCGTGGTTTAAACTTTGCAGGGCCAAAATATGAAGAAAATTTCATATTTTTCCCCCATTACTCTTCCATCATTTCTACTTCCTCAATCTCCTTGTCTATTTTTTCTCTTAAAAAAGTTTTTTTCTGAATGCAACTCACTTTTTATTAAGAGTGCATTGCTTTTCACAAATCAACCGCAATGCTTTTTTTCATATTTTCTGTGAAAGTGAGGCATTTTTGTTGACATGAATATTTCAATTAATCATAACCAGGCCTGATAAATACAAAGACAAAAAGAAGCTATAACCAAGATGCCAATTTGACCTCATATGTAAATATTATTTCAGAAATGTGCAAACTACCTTCAAATAAATTTGCAAAACCACTAAGTAAATGTTAGCCTGAGAAGAAATGTATTTGATCAGGTTTAATTTGACTGATACATCTTGAAAGAGTTGCATTGTATATGTTTTGATTGTAAAATTAGCCTAAAATTATCAAAACCAATGGTCTTAGGCAAAAATATCAGCTGTGTACATACATCTACTGATGCTTCTGGACACATCTTCAGTGATGTTCCTGGAATCATCGGGTGTTTCAGGTCTTTCAACATCATACAACCTCCTCCAGGTGACCCAGCCGGGGCTGATCAGACCCCAGCTTGTGTCCAGATGGCTAGCTACTTATGACTCCATGGCTCCCCTCTTTTGAGCCACAGCCATCTTGAGGTCCCCTCTGCCGCATCGGTGGTACTGCGGACAGCTCTCCTCTTCCTCTGTCCCTCGATGCTGAAATTGCTGCTGAAGGCTCTAACTAAAGAATGGGTTACGAATCCCCTACAACCAACCTCCACTGGGAGACACCTCGCTCTCCACCCAGCCTGCTGACAGTTGCTGACCAGTCCTGCGTACTTGGAGAGCTTCCTTTCAAAGGCCTCTTCCAAGCTATCTTCCCATGGGACTGTCAGTTCCAGCAGCACCACTTGCTTAGTAGACTCAGACACTAGGACAATGTCTGGTCTCAAGGTGGTGGCTGCGATATGGCTGGGGAACTTCAGTTGCCCTTCGAAGTCCACCAACAGCTGCCAGTCCCTTGCAAAACCAAATCCAGGCTTTTGGGAAAGGCCATCTCTTCAAGTAAAAGTTTCAATGAATACATATAAAAATTATCAAACAGCATTTTAACTTTCTTTGTATACAGCTTTATTCTGGGCTCAACAAAGTTCAGCTACAGAACAAAAAAATCTGGGACATCATATTGCAACCTTACAAAGTGCTGGTTAATATGCACTTGGAAAATTGTGACTGCTACGCTACAGGAAGGATATGATTGTGCTGGAGGAGTGCAGAAGAGATTCATCTGGATGTGACCTGGATTGAAGTACTCTAATGATAAGAAGTGGTTGAACAGTCTGGGTTTTGTATTCCCTGGAACAAAAGAGGCTGAGAGTTAACCTGATTAGGGTATATAAAATTACAGTGCCTATAAAAGTATTCACCCCCCTCCCCCGGAAGTTTTCATGTTTCATTGTTTTACAACATTGAATCACAGTGCATTTAACTTGGCTTTTTTGACACTGATGAACAGAAAAAGACCCTTTCGTGTCAAAGTGAAAACAACTTACTACAAGGTGATGTAAATTAATTACAAATATAAAGTACAAAATAATTGATTATATAAGTATTCACCCCTTCAAGTCAGTATTTAGTAGATGCACCTTTGGCAGCAATTACAGCCTTCAATCTGTGTGGATAGGTCTCTAACAGCTTTGCACATCTGAGTTGTCATAGGTCTCTTAGTGGCCTCCTTCACTAGTCCCCTCCTTGCACAGTCACTCAGTTTTTGAGGACGGCCTGCTTTAGGCAGATTTACAGCTGTGCCATATTCTTTCCATTTCTTGATGAACAACCTAACTGTACTCCAAGGGATATTCAGTGATTGGAAATTTTCTTGTATACATCTCCTGAATTGTGCTTTTCAATACCTTGTCATGGAGTGTTGATCTGCCACTCTATCAGAGGCCTTTAGGTTCAGACCCAGGGAATAACTGTCAAACAACATTTACTTAAAAGTACATACTGTTTATTAGCAAGCTCGTCTTGACTTACTATTCCAGGGGACTCGAACTGCCAGTCTGAATTTACTATTCCGGGGGACTCGAACCGCCTGTCTTGGCTTACTATTCCGGGGGACTCGAACTACCCATCTTGATTTACTATTTCGGGGGACTCGAACCGCCCATCTGAATTGCGGGCTGCCCCGTAGAAGGGGAACGCTATCATCCAGAAGCGCAGCAGTTGTGAGATTGCTCACTTGTGCCGTAGGAGGGAAGGGTGCATTCGTATGTGGGGTACAAGGTAAGCCAGGAAGCAGCATCCCATCCAATTTCTGCTCTCTTATTGGTTGTAGCTGCCATGTCCGAGCCGAGTGGTGAATCGTGTCTGATCAGTAGGAGTAAGGGCGGCCATAGCCAGAGGGAATAAATCTCAGGAGTTAGCGGAATAAATAGTCAGGACAGTTCTTAAATAATTACAGAACCCTTGGGGGTCGACCTTTTTGTCAGGGGCGGCATTCAGTATACCACAGAGTTCGGAAGGGGTCCAGGGCTTATGGATTTGCATAGGTGCACGTCCCGCCACTCCAGCTTGTGAGTTAGGATACGTCCTCATGGGCAATTGATACTGAGTCTGTAGGTAAAACCAATGGCACTTGTTTAGGGGTCCAGTCTGACTGTGCGTGGGGATTGGGCTTCCTAACCATTCTGGAGGAATGGCGATGCAATGACTGTCCAGTTGGTGATTGAGGCACCAGGGCAAGAACCATATGGGGTGAGGAACCTGACCATGGTAAAACAGGCACTGTACAGCTGTGGATAGTACAACAGGATTATTATGTCACCCTCCCCATTCCCAATCATCATCAGTATCGTTTGGGGAAATTGGTCGGTATGTCTGGATAAAGGCAGGGTACCCCAGAATTACTCTTATTTTCTATTTCCCTTTTCCCTTTATTTGTTCTTTCATGGCCAGTACGTTTTTGTCTTCATGGTGTAGTTTTTTTGCCAGGATACTGGCTCACTAGTAACCGAACCTTCCAGATACAGATGTATTTTTACTACAATCACTTGAAACACTTGACTGCACAGAGGTCTTCAAAAACAGCTCTCTATTTAACTAATGATGTGACTTCTGCAACCAACTGGCTGCACCAGTGTTGATTTGGTGTGTCATATTAAACAGGGTGAATACCTATGCAATCAATTATTTTGTTTTAAACTTATTATTAATTTAGGTCACTTTGTAGTTAGCTGTTTTCACTTTAACACAAAAGGGTCTTTTTCTGTTGATCAGTGTCAAAAAGCAAATTAAATCCACTGTGATTCAAAACTTCCAGGGGGGGGGGGAATGAGTATTTATTCATATATACAAAATATGAATAGTTTGTGTACAAATATACAAAAAAATTTGTATTTTTCATCAATATACAGTGTAATCTAGATGAGTACTACCAGGAGGTAGTATTCTATGTATCGTATGTCTTTGTCCTTCTCAATTGTGAAGGTCTCACGCTTGGGAAGTGTATCAAAATAGCCTCAGTAAGTAGCTGTAATCCAGTCTGCAAATGATGCATATTAAACCATATTGCAAATGTAGTATAAGGAGTGAATGTTTAAGATGCCAATTAAGCATAATGGTTTTACTTGGATGATGCCAAATTTTTCAGTTATGTTTTTGAATGTGCATTTATCCAGGCAGGAGGAAAGCATTTTATCACATTCTCCACTTGGGCAACACAGATTGTGGAAAGTCTATGTGGCGATAGAAGACAAGCCACTTGCCACAAGATATTTTCCAGCATTGCCAATGCTGCTGGGGGTATGGAGTCAGATTTGTGGAGCACAGGACCTCTCTCTTAGGCCCACCACATAGAACCAATACTAACCAATAATACTTCGGAGCAGAATTAGGCCATTTGACGCATTGAGTATGATTCGCCGTTCTAGCATGGCTGATTTATTATCCTCCTCAACACCATTCTCCTGACTTCTGCCTGTAACTTTTGACACCCTTACTTATCAAAAATGTGTCAACCTCCACGTTAAGTATAGCCAATGATTCAGCCTCTACAGCTGTCTGGAGCAATGAACTCCATAGATTCACCACCTTCTGGCTAAAGGAATTCCTCATTTCTATTCTAAAGGGATGTCCTTCTATTCTGAGGCTCTCCCCTCTGGTCCTACACTTCCCCACTATTGGAAACATCCTCTCAATAGCCATTCTATCTAGGACTTTCAATATTCGCTAGGTCTCAACGTGACACACCTCCGCCATTTATTCAAGACTCCAGTGAATCCTTGAGCTATCAAATGCTCCTTATCAGTTTACCCTTTCCTTCCCAGTACAATCCTCGTGAACCTTCTGTGGACCCTCTGGACCACATTTACGTGCATCAATGATTTCTCAGGTAACAGACAGGCAGTCATTCTTTCTCTACCTCCATACAATGGCATTATAAATCTGAATGCAACAAGATATGATGAAAACTGCCATGTTACTTGTGGAGTACAGAGAGTCTGTACTCCTAATTAGTATCTAGTTATTGCCAAATAATCCTGAATGGAAAATATAGGCTTTTACATTTTAGTGAAATACACACAGAGGTTGTAACAACTCCATGTTAGATAAACAAGTTAACTCGGGCATTTCAGCAGCAAACTATATCTAACAAATTTGAAATATGCTAATTTACAAACTTCAATCACAAAGTTTGTTGTTACAAAGAAAGGGATGGACCGACAGCTTTCAAACATGATACTACAGTGCGAGACCTCTGGGAGTTCATGTTATTCAGCCTGAGGCACAAATTCAGTTGCTTCCTATTTAAAATGTACTATCATTTTTCCAGTTTAATAATTCATTTAACAAACTTTTAAGATGCTGCAAACAAAAACAACACAGTCAATGAAGATTTGAAGAAAAATCAAAAGCGTGGTCAAAGTGCATTAAAAAAAAGGGGAGCAATTCAATGATAGATGCAAAAATCAGATCTGCAAAAGCAAGGTGGGTGGGTGGTGGCATGGTAGCGCGGTGGTGAACATAACGTGATTACAGTGCAGCAATCCACATTGTCCCTGTGACCATGTGGGTTTCCCTAGTTGCTCTTGGTTCTTCCCACATTCCAAAAGATATACAGGATAGTAGGTCAATTGCTCATATGGGTGTTAAGTGGGCAACACGTGCTCATTAGGCCTAAAGGGCCTGTTAGCATGCTGTATCTCTAAATAAAATAAAATACCCCATTGGTATAGAGGACAGGAGATCAAAAATGCAACAAACTAAGCTGTGATAGGATTTATAGATGTAAACTGGGTCGCTAGAAAGGTCCAGTGAATTTGTACACATCACAGGAGGAGGAACTGGAGCTCATAAAGAATAAAAAGTGGAATAAGCATCATTGACCATGTCATGATGAAGGGAATTTCAGGGCCAGAGAGGCAAGATAGACCTGTGGCTATGAATCAGACCTACTAATTCTAGTGCGCACAACTGGGTTTGCTAGACTTGTACTGCGGCAGGCCATCACTGGCCTCTTTGTCTCAACTCACGCACCACAAATACCAAATGAGACGTTTCACTTTCAAGACTTGACAGTAAAATCAGGTTTGGGGAGCTGGATTGAATGGTGGTAATAGACCCATTTGGCACCCATGTTGAGGTCAGTGGTAGTGGTGCTGTAGAAATTACAGCAAAAGAAATATTTCATGCATGAAATAAATCAAGTAACAAGCGGGAAAAGTGAATATCAGGGATTGAGTAAAATCTTGGGGTCAGATGGTCAAAAGGATTACAGAGATTATGGGAGAGAATGAGGTCTAGGGATAATGATGGAAATGAATAGGGGACTCACATCCATGAGGTCCCAATCCAGAACTGTGGTGGAAAGACTTAATTATCCCCAAGGTGTTCAAAAATAGTTATTCACTGAGCAATGGATTCCAAGATCCCTGCAATGCCCAAAAAACTGCAGTTCATGGAGAAAAGATGAAATTCTGGCACAGAAAGCATGTCAAAGGTATAAAACTGGAAGCTGCTAGCTGAATTTCCAAAGTGAAAATTGAAATTGTTATTTCATTTTACAGTGATAAACCATTATATATAGTACTAAATTGCTACATAACATTCCGGCTATCAACATAATTATCAGATTCAAACATAGCATCTCATCTTTTGAATGCACAGTGCATATACTCAAACACAATACCAGATTCAAGTTTCAGATAATGAGTCAGCTACTTCCATTTACATCCATCCCCTCAAGTCCCTCATTCGTTCATCACTTCATTTTATTCTGTTGCTTTTGTCATTTCCCTCTATTCCATTTTTCTCTCCCCATGCTTTTTCCAAACATGATCTTTAACTTTAGCAAAAGACCACAGAACTGAAACACCAACTGTTTCTTTTCCCAAATTTGCAGTGCAACCTTCTGAGCATTTCTAAAAGTCTCAGCATTTTGCTTTTATATTACAATACTAGTAATTTTCACCAGGCAAAACAAAACAGCAAAAAGATAAATACCAATTAACCATTTAACCTTTATCACTCTGGTAAAATCCATTAATTTCAATTCGAAAAAATAACTATCAACAAGGATGCAGCAATGCCACTTAATCAAAGCTGACTGGGATTGATCTGTTATTTTGCCATTTTAAACTAAACAGATTAATTTATCACCTACAAGCTTCTTCTCCTTCCCCTCCCTCCCAATTGAGATACAACATGGAATAGGCCTTTCCAGCCCTTTGAACCATGCTGCCTAGCAATCCCCTTATTTAATCCTAGCCTAGTCACGGGACAATTTACAATGACCAATTATCCTACCAACTGGTATTTCCTTGGACTGTGGGAGGAAACCCATGCGATCACAGACAGGACACATAAACTCCTTTTACAGGCGGCGGCAGGAATTGAACCCAGGTCACTGATACAGTAAAGGGCTGAGCTAACCACTGTACCACCCAAAATTCTGGTTTCTGCCTCTTTCCTTTCCAGTTCTGATAAAGGGTCTCAGTCTGAAACATCGACTGACTATTCCCTCCACAGATGCTGCCCGACCTGCTGAAATCCTCCAGCATTTTGTGGACGTTGCTCGATTTCCAGCATCTGCAGAATCTCGTATAACAGATTAACTTTAATGTAATACTTTCGATCTCGATAGTATCACAATCATATTTACCAAAAGATTTTATATTTGCCACAAAATGAAGTAGAATTGGAAAACTCACTGAAATGACAATAATTGTTGAAGATAGTGAATTAATTAAGGTGGGCAAATAACAGACAATTGGTGGAAGTATGCTCCAGAATACAAGAATGAATACACAAAGCATGATATAAAACTGTAAATTATTATTCACTTAAAATATCCATCTAACAGTGCAAATCAAGTCAACTTTATTTGAATGGAATTGAATTTCCATAAGTTAATGCACAGCCCAGTTTATCTTCCTCAATTTATATTCAATTCCAGAATCACTTTCTTCACATTTCTCATCCAGTGCCATATTAAAGGGAGACCATTATGATTCTTAAAAGTTGGATGATTTTATTATCTGACAAAATGCAAAAGAGCCAATCATGTTCCAAAATACTCAAATGGTTTTTGTTTTATCAATATGATCAACAGGTTTCCCACAATACAATGGATATTAAAACGTGCAATAGAAGTGCAATCACTGAGCCAGACAAGTACATTATAAATAATGTTAAATATTAGATATTAAGTTAATGAGGACAACATGTAAGGACACAGATACAAATAATTGAAATTAATTCCACGGCTAACCATGATCTGAATACAACTACTATTTTCTAACATTCATCTAAGTTTGTTAATTCTTATAAAGAATTATTTTACAACATAATTGTGTTCAGCAATTTCCAGACATCATCCTCAATGTTCCATCTTTCATAATCGTTTCAGGATAAAAAGAAATAGTTTGTGTTTCTTTCTTCTAGATTATATTAAGAACTCAAGCTCTTCAACTACAATGATTAATTTTGTATCACAGCTATTTCATGAATACAAATTATTCCACCATCTCACAAACGTATTAGTGAACTAGAATAATTATTTCATCTCACTAATATTTTATTGATGCTACACTCCAATGTTTAATTCACATTATGTGGATTGAAATACACAGGGAATAATGAGCTCCATTCAGATGAAGTAAAATGGGCGATTTTAATAAAAAAAATTAAACTGATTCACTATTTTGGATGACAATGCATAATATTATCCTTAAATGGTTCATACTCCATGCAAGATAATCAGTTATCAACATTTACACTGAAGTAAAACCTTAACTTTTCTCTAAAATCTTAAGTTTTTATACTTTAGAGCTTTCTTATCCAACAGGTAAAGCAGACATTACAATTTTAATGTTAAGCTATTTAGCATAAAAAGGAAACATGAGATTATTGCTATTGATACATAAATTGAAGCTTTGGTATTGTGGTATTTTAAACCCACAATTCAATAAGATATAGTAACATATTTCTTTTTAAATACTTCCACTATGGTTCCTTGAACACCAGCAACAGAGTTAATTGTTCAACAAACTCAAATGAGAACTGTGTTCAGTCAATCAGATCTTCCAATGCTCTTTGGATACTGGAATGCACTGCCTGCAGAGATGAAGGAGGCAGATTCCATTTGTGGCATTCATGAAGAAACTATATAAATAAATAGTTGGTAAAAGCTGGAAGCCTGAAGAGAAAGGACCAATGAGTGCTGCTCCAGTAGAGAGCCAATATGGACCTGATGGGTTGAATGGAGACACAAGAGTGTGCAGATGCTGGAATCTGGAGCAACAAACAATCTAGGAGTACCTAACCTGCAATCCACTGACCCCTCGGTCAATAGCAAGGCTCCATGGCATAACAGAAGATTGGGAAACCCTGTCAGCTGGATGAATTCAGAGGGCTGAGCGGCATGTGTTAAGAGAAAAGGAACTAAGGAAACCCTGCATCAGAATTCCGGAACAGATGGGTCAAATTGCATCCTTCTGTGCTATATACAGTGATTTGATGAAAGGAGGCAGAAATACCATATACGACTAGGATCAACTCCAACAATGCATTAAACCTTTTAATACACACTCATTCAGCTCCCCCCAAAAAAAGGATTTTTAATGTTCCTCTCCAGGGCCTTTATCCCTTTAACCAGAAAGGTGCGATCGCACATCGTCTGGAGCACGTCACATGCTTCACCCAGTCCCCACGCCAGCGGCGGCAGCAGGCGCACACCATTTACGTCACTCCCACCAACGGGAACTTTTTACTCCGTCTGCCGCTCAAAATTAACCAACTGGCGAAAGGGGAAGGCGGGGTGGATGCGTGCGGGCAAGTGTATGCCACCTCCGGAATGGGTTCCGCGGAACCCGGCGGGTATGTCAGGCCTGGCACCCGGCGCGACAACCCCACCCCACGGCGGCAGTGGAGGTAAGGCCTGACCTCTAATAATCAGACTCACCTTCCGCCACGTCCTCGTCGACGGCGCCTTTCACCTGGGAGAAGCACCACTGCAGGTCGTTGTTACCGCCGACTCCGATCCCTGGCAAAGGCAAAACACACGCTGTCAGTGACGGCAGGCCTGGCGAGGGGGAGGGAGTGGGGGATCCGGAGACTTCGACATGCACCCGTTCTTACCCGCCATGGCCTTCAGATGCTCCCGCCGGCTGGGTGGGCGGGTGCTCCCCGGCGATTTGGCTTGGAAGACGATGGCGAGGAGGAAAACATCGATCAGCGCCGGCGGACTGTCAGCAACCTGCCAAGATGGCGGACACCGCCCGACGACATGATTCGGTGACGTCGCTCTGTGCGCGCTGCCGAGCGCCTTAAAGGGGCCGCGTCACGGTGTGTGTGTGGGTGGGAGCGCGCACAGGCAGGAGACAGGAATCCGAAAGCGCAGTAATGTACGAGGCTGCAGAATGAAGAGGACAGCTCAGTACATCACGGGCACATCCCTACCCACCATCGGCAGTACTTAGAGAAGGCAACATCTGTCATCAAATATCCCCACCATCCTCCCCATGTCATTTTCTTTTAGCTGCCATTGTGTCCTATTCTCATGTTCAAGAACAGCTACTTCCCATTAACCATTGGGTTCATACATCAACTTGCCCAGCCCAAATCACTAACACAAGTGATTCTGCAGATAGCGGAAATCTTGAGCAACGCACACGCAAAATGCTGGAGAAACTCAGCAAGACACTCTAATCTCTGTCTCAGTATAGCAACACTGTGACCGTGTTGCACTGCAGTGGACTTTATTTGTATAAGGTGATGATAGAGCGAAGAATCAGCATACTTTTGTCAGGGTGCCAATGGCTAATGCGAGAGGGGATGTTTAAAGTGATTGGAGCAATGTATCGGTGGATGTGAGGGGCAGGTTTTACACAGAGAGTGATAAGTGTATGGAATGTTCTCATAAGAGATAATCTGTAGATGCTGGAAATCCAAGCAACACACAAAATGCTGGAGGAACTCAGCACACCAGGCAACATCTATAGAAAAGAGAACAGTGGATGTTTTGGGCTGAGACCCATCTGTTGCATGGAATATTCTCATGGGGTGGTGGTTTGGGCAGATACATCATGTACCTATCTTAAGAGACTCTTAAGATAGGTACATGAATGAAAGAGCTATTTTGGAAGGAAAGGTTGGATTGGTCTTAGAGTAGGTTAAAAGGTCACAAGGTCACAGGACAAAGGACCAGTTCTTAAAAAATGATTGTGTTTTTCTGTAGAAATTGAGTATAATTAATATTTTTCTTGTGAATACTAGTTACCTGATACTATGTTGCTGTAGTAAGTTTTTCATTGCTTCCCTGTTTACTTGAACTTGGGCAAATGGCAACAAACTCAGCTTTGACTTTGAGAAGGGTTGTGGAATGTTTGGATGACTGGTTTCAAGAGAATGCAGATGCTGGAATCTGGAGCAGTAGACAACATGCTCCTCCACCTGTTGGCTACTATGAACTGATGTATTTGGATACAAAGTTGGAGTGATGCTGTGATGCAGAACATAACTAGTAGTTTGTCACTTAGATCATTTACAATTTGTAATCTCTTTGTAAACATTTGATCAATAAATGCATACATCAGGATGCTCTTTATCAACCACAGCTCAGCATTCAGTACTATCATCCCCTCAAAATTAGTCATAAGTTCCAAGACCTTGGCCTCAATATCTTATTGTAGATCCTGGATTTCCTCACTTTGAGATCTCAGTAGTTTGGATTGGTAACAATATCTCCTCCACATTCTCCGTCAGCACAGGTATACTGCAAAGCTGTGAGCTTAGTTCTCTGCTCTACTCGCTTTACACTTATGACTCTGTGGCTAAGCATACGTAGCTCCAATGCCATATTCAGGTTTGCTGAAAACACCACTGTTGTAGGCTGAATCAAAGGAGGTGATGAGTCAGCATATTGGAGGGAGACTGAAAATCTTGCTGATTATAAGAATTCAGGAGAGGAAAACCAGCAGTCCATGAGTCCGTCCTCATAGGATGATCAGAGGTGGAGAGGGTTAGCAACTTTAAAATCCTAGGAGTTATTATTTTGAGGGACCTGTCCTGAGCCCAGCATGTAAGTGTAATTATGAAGAAAGCACAACAACGCCTTTAATTCCTTAGGGGTTTGTGGAGATTTGGCATGACATCTAAAACTTTGACAAACTTCTATAGATCTATAGTGGAGAGTATATTTCTGACTATATCACTGGCTGCTCTGAAAAGCTCAATGGAAATCCTACAAAAAGCAGTGGATTTGGCATAGTACATCATGGGCAAAGCCCTCCCATCCATTGAGCACATATACATGAAATGCTATCGCAGGAAAGCAGCACCCATCATCGGGGACCTCCACCAGCCAGGACATGCTCCCTTTTCACTGCTGCCATTATGAAGAAAGTACAGGAGCCTCAAGACTCACACCACCAGATTTATGAACAGTTAATACCTCTCACCATCAGGCTCTTGAACCAAAGGGGATAACTTCACTCAACTTCACTATCCCATCATTGAAATGTTCCCACAACCAAAGCACTGACTTTCAAGCGCTCTTCATCTCATGTTCTCGAATTTATTGCTTGCTTTATTTATTTACTTATGTATTATTATTTCCTTTGTATTTATACAGTTTGTTGTCTTATGCATTCTGGTTGAACGACTATTTGGGCAATCTTTCAGTGATTCTGTTATGGTTATTATTTTGGAGATTTACTGGGTATATCCACAAGAAAATGAATCTCAGGTTTGTATATGGTAACATATATGTACTTTGATAATAAATTAACTTTGAGTTTGAAGCTAAGTTTGAAAACATGAATTAGAACTTTAAAACCCTGTGACCTCCCTTGATCAAGACTTGTACTGAGAGGTACAATCTCTACAAGAATGAAAGCTAATTCTTTTACCAACAATATATTGACCATTATCATCAGTTTTGAAAAATAGCCAACAGGCCCCTTCAAATGCTCACAGTTCCAGAACAGCCCTGATATTGAAAACATTGTACCAGCTACCTGGTAACAGAAGTAATAACAATTTGATCTGATCATTTCCTTCATCATTGCTGGGTGTAAATTCTGGAACATTGTGGCAGTACTTTCATGTGAAGGGCTACAACAGGTCAGGAATGTGATTATCTACGAGTATGTGTAATCAATGTTGGTCTTCGTCCTAGAAAGTAAAAGAAAAGCATATTTTAACCTGAATTTGGGGGGGGGGGGGGTTGTTGGAGAGAAAGAAAGACATGTAGTCCCTCAGCAGTACAATGCCTGATGCTGAGAGCAATAACACGATGTTGATAGTTGGTTACCGATCACATTGTAACATTACAACATAACCTAACATTACACTTCCAACTTATAACTTTAGATAATAAAGTGACTGAGTAATTGTACTATTTTCCAAAACAAAACTAAATATAAATTTAATTTGATACGTTGGGAAACAATTGCAGGATAACTATATTTTAGAATACTGCAAAGGTAAAATTGCTTTGCTTTTGAGAAATACTTTAAGAGAAAGGTAGGAAATGGGATTTAGAGAAGAAGGTAATGGCACGATGAAAGAGAGAACAATGTGAAGGTGTTGCCCCATACCAATGACCAGAGAGAATACAACAAACAAGCCCTCAAAGGGGCAAAATACTTCTACTACCTCTCTCTATTGCTTTCCTTCTGTCTCTCCATCATTTCACTTCCATACCTCTTCTTAATCAATGTAAAGCTTATGTCCCATCCCTTACCTACCTCTCCTCACTCTACCTATGCCTACTCTCTAGATTTCCAGAAGGCATTCAATAATTCTGTGAAACATTAGGGAAAGGTTTAAGGATGGGAGGTCATGAAGAAGAGAGAAGGGAATGCGTCAGGGTGAAAGGGAGTAGGGATGAGGGCTCAAAGGGAGTAAAACTGAGGGGAAGGGGCAAAAATGATGGGCAAGAATTTGCCACTTTCCCTTTCTTGCATTCTCTCCATGTTCTACCCTCTCATATATTATTGAAACATGGGATTCTGTGAGGAATTGACAGAGTGGATACTCAGGATATTTCCCCTAGAGGGGCATTGGTAAGATAATTTATTTGAGATCAAGATGAGGAAGTTTCCTTTCAAAGAACTGCATAACTTTGGAATTCTCTACCCTAGAGAACTCTGGAGTAGAGTTATTAAATATATTCAAGGTGGATACAGCAGAGCAGTGTTGTCAGTGAGTAAGGGAAAGGGACCAGAAGTGGCATTGACAGTCATTGAACATCAATTTCTCTTAACCTCTGGTAACTATTTCCCTTTCCCCCTTCTCTCTTTTTCCATTTCCCATTCTGGTGTTCCTCCTGCTTCCTTCTCTTCCATGGTCCATTGTCCTCTTGTATTAAATTCCTTCAGCCCTTTACCTCTTTTACTGATCACCTCCCAGCTTCTTAAATCATCCCCCTCCCCCACTCACCCACCCAACCCAACTTCCTCCTTACCTATCACCCCCCCTCTCACCTTCTTATTCTGATTTCTGCCCCCTTTGTTTCAAGTTCTGATGAAGGGTCTTGGCTCCAGATGTCCATTGCTTATTCCCCTCTATAGATTCTGCTGGACTTGTTGAGCTCGTCCAATATTTTGTGTATGTTGAGGCCAAGATTGGATGAGTCATGATTTTGTTGAATGATGGGGTAGGTTCGAGGAGTTGATTGCCCTTCTACTGCATTCTAATTTTCCTATTTTCAAACTCCATGCCATGGACTGTAAATCAGCTTTTCAAGGTTGTGTAATTTCAGTCAGTGTACAGCCTCCCCAAACTAAAAAGGGTAGCCACTGGCTTCTGTAACAGGAAACAGAACAGCCAAATTCTCCAAATAGAAGCCTATTTCACCCTGGAATCTACCCCCCTCCCAGCTCTGCTTTGAAAACTACTTATCCTCTTTCTCTTTCCATAAATGTTGCCTAGCTTGTTCAATATTTCTTAAGTTTTCTTTTTTATTTTACATTCTACACCATAACCACTCGTTATAGCATAATTGATCCTAATGTCACTTTGGTTCTTTGGCCAATCACCTTCATCCTGTACCTCTTGACTTTTGATGTTAATGAGAACAGTTGTTTTAAAACCAATTTATACCCTTCATGTTTTCTAATGCTTCTATCAGATCCCATCGCTACCTCCTCTGCTCCAAGGAGAATAACTAGTTTCTCAAGTCCACCATAAGACCGAAAGATATAGGAGCAGAATTAGGCCATATGGCCTATTGAGTATGCTCTGACATTTCATCATAGCCTATCCATTTCCCCCTCAGCCCCAATCTTCTGCCTTAAATACCGTATGCCCAATGGCCCATTGCCTGTGGAAATAGATTCCACAGATTCACCACTCTATAGCTAAAGAAGTTCCTCCTCATCTCCATTCTGAATGGATGTCCTTCATTTCTCAGGCTGTGTGCTCTGGTCTTGGACTGCCCCCCCCCCCCCCACCTCCGTATGAAACATCCTCTCCAAACCTACTCTATCTCATTCCTAGAATCATTTCAATCAAAGCCCATCAGAACCTATTTTAAAGCCTTCACACCTTTCCTAGAGTGTAGCACCCACTATTGAACATAGTACCCCAGATGTGGACAAACCAGTAAAACAGAAAATAAACAAACCTACAGATGTGGGAATCTGAAATAATAACAGAAAATGCCAGCTATACCCAACAGGTCTGTGAAAGAGAAACAGTTAACGTTTCAGGCAACACACATCAAAGTTGCTGGTGAACGCAGCAGGCCAGGCAGCATCTCTAGGAAGAGGTACAGTCGACATTTCGGGCCGAGACCCTTCGTCAGGACTAACTGAAGGAAGAGTGAGTAAGGAATTTGAAAGTGGGAGGGGGAGGGGGAGATCCAAAATGATAGGAGAAGACAGGAGGGGGAGGGGACAGGTGATTGGCAAAAGGGATACGAGAGGATCATGGGACAGGATGTCCGGGAAGAAAGACAAGGGTGGGGAGGGGAACCCAGAGGATGGGCAAGGGGTATATTCAGAGGGACAGAGGGAGAAAAAGGAGAGTGAGAGAAAGAATGTGTGTATAAAAATAAGTAACAGATGGGGTACGAGGGGGAGGTGGGGCATTAGCGTAAGTTAGAGAAGTCGATGTTCATGCCATCAGGTTGGAGGCTACCCAGATGGAATATAAGGTGTTGTTCCTCCAACCTGAGTGTGGCTTCATCTTTACAGTAGAGGAGGCGTGGATAGACATGTCAGAATGGGAATGGGATGTGGAATTAAAATGTGTGGCCACTGGGAGATCCTGCTTTCTCTGGCGGACAGAGCGCAGGTGTTCAGCAAAGCAGTCTCCCAGTCTGCTGTTCCTGTTGTTAACATTTCAGGCCCATATTTGTTAGAGGTTCACTTTGGTTTTGTTCATGGAATTATAGAGTAATGCAGCATGAGAACAGGCAATTTGACCCAAATGATTCATGCTGACTACAGCATCTTCCCTGATAATCCCAGTTGCCTGCATTCAGCCTGTAATCCTCCAAACACGTACCTATCCATGTACCACCTCAACCACTTCTCTGGCAGCTCATTCCAGGTACACCGTGTGAAGAAGTTACCTCTCAAATCACCTGTAAATCTCTCCCCTCCTGCATGTGTGCCCTCTATTTTGGGACTCCCCAACCCTGGGGAAAAGACTGACCATCCACCCTATCCATAATTTTATAAACTTTTTTAAGGTCACCTCTCATAGTCCTACTCCAAGGAAAAAAGATCCAACATGGCCAACCTCAGGCACTGAAGTCCAGGCTGCATCCACTCCAGCTTGACAATTTCTTTCCTATAACAGGTGACAAAAACCGTACATGACACTTAAAGTGCGGTCTCACCGTATAATTGCAGCATAATGTCCCTACTCCTGAACTAGATGCCCTGACTGATGAATGCGGATAATTAAACGTCTTCTTCACCAGCCAGTCTACTTATGGAACTTTCAACACACTGTGCACTTGTCCTCCAAAGTTCTTCTGTTCCACATTTGTCAATACCATTCATTGCATGTAGTCTGACCTGGCATGAATGCGCAATTTACATCACCTCATGCTTATCTAAGCTTTAATCCATTTGCTGTTCCTTAGCCCTTCTCTCTAACTGGTTACGATCTCTCAGATAAGCATGTAGTGATGATTCTGAGTCCACCGTGCTAGCTCCTGAATCTTACGCAACCTAATCTTCCAGATCAGCCTGCCATATGGGACACTTATAAAAAGCCTTATTGAAGTCCATGTAGACATCCCCAATCCTACCTTCATCTATTGTGTTAGTAACCTCTTTGAAAAACTCCAAAAAATTTGTCAGACATGGCATAAAACCAGGCTGACTATTCTTGATTAGGTTTTAACTATCCAAGTGATGATAGATCTTGTCCCTCAGAATTCCCTTCAGCAACTTCCTTCAGAGGCTCATAATGAAGTAATTATCTCTACAAGGGCCTCCAAGATTTCTTCCCAGGTCTGCAATAAGGTCCTGTAGTGCATTTAGTCATGCTTGGGGATTTGCCCACCTTAAATACACCCTTGTGATGTGCATATGTTCCAAACCCTTATTATCTTTTACCCCATTTGTTTGGCATCAATAATACTCTCCTTAGCAAACCCCAAGGAGAAATAAACATTAAAAATCTCAGACATCTCCTGTAGCTCCACACATAGGTGGCCCTGATGGTCTTTAAGTCTCTCCCTATTCATCTTTTTACTTTTATAACTGAAGAACCTCTTGGGATTATCTTTAATCCTCCCTGCCCAATCCACTTTATACCCTCCTTATATGCTCCTGATTTTCATCTTAAGCCAGCTTTTAAATATTTTTAACATTTGTCAGGAGATTAATTTGTACCCATACTTCATTCTTTTTCCTGACCAGAGCTTTGATATCTTTTGTTAGCCAGGGATCACTGAACTTGTTATTTCTATATTCACCCTAACAGGAACACGCTACCACTGGACTCTTCCACTCGCCAACTGTTCCTTTGCTTTTGTATCGAGTTCCCCAGCCAGCTCCAGCTAACACCCTTACAGTTGGCTCTGCTGCAGTTCAGGAATTTAACCTGTGGACCTGTTCTATTGTTTTCCATAATTATTTTAAAGCCAATAGGATTATGGTCACTGGATCCAAAGTGTTCTCTACCTACACCCCAGTTACTGGGCCCACCTCACTCCCTAAGAGGAGGTCCAGTATTGCTCCTTCCTGAGTAGATTCCTCTATACATTGCGTGAGGAAGCATCTTAAATGTACTGCACAAATTCTACCCCATCCAGGCAGTTTGCACTCTGGGTGGCCCAGTGAATGCCAGGAAAATTGAAATCACCCCCACCCCCAGCACTACCCTACTATTCTTACAACTATGTGCAATTTCTCGACAACAGCTTTTCCTCAATATCTCACTGACTCTTGGGGAAGCCTGTAATATAGTCTTACCAAGGTATCAATGGCTTTCCTATTTTTAAGTTCTACCCAAAGAGCCCTGTTAGATGATCCCTGAAGAATATCCTCTCTATGCATTGCTGCTATGCCATCTCTTATTAAAATGGCAGCAATGGAATTTGGAACATTGAGCTGCCAGTCCTGTTCAATCATGTTTCTGTTATCCCAGTCCCAATCCACACCCCGACTTCATCTGCTTTACCTGTTAAGGCTACATGCATTGAAGTGAATGCATTTTAAAGCAGTGGTCCCATTTGGTCTTTAACTGTAAACATATCTATCCTAATCGTTAGGCCTACGAACATCAGTTGCTGCACGTACCTCTGTCTTCTAACTGACTTCACTCTGAGAACCATACCCCACCAATCTTGTTTAAACCCTTGCTGGTGGCAAAGGAAAATTGTACAACTAGGATATTGGTCCTCTTCTGGTTCAAGTGCAACTTCTTTCTCTTAAACAGTTTGCTTGTATCTCAAAGGAGATCCCAATGATCCAAGAACCCTAATCTCTGTCCCCTGCACCAGCTATTCAGCCATGCATTCATCTGGCTGATCTTCTTATTCCTCGGCTCACTAGCATGTGGCCCCAAGGGTAATCTGGAGGTCACTGCCCTCACAGTTTTGCATTTCGCTGTTTTACCTAGTTTCCTGCACTCATTCTACAGGACATCATCCCTTGTTTTTTGTATCAACATGTACAACAACCTCTGCATGTTTCGCCCTCCACATCAAAATTTTTTTGTAGCCGCTCAGAGACATACTTGACCCTGTTTGTTTTTGTATTCATTACTTATTAAGTGTACTTAAAATACAGATGTGGCAGTTGGCCATATGCTGATCTCATTCTTTTGTAGAATTTTGCCAGAGGCTTTTATCACATCATTGTGCTTAATGCTCTGCTCACCGTTAGTCACCGTGTGATTTTGAATCATTTTGTTTCCAAGGATACCCTTATCTATTAATGTTTTCTTGTCTGAGAAGTAGTCCTGACATTTTGTGATAAACCCTCTACATTTGTTCTTTCCATTTTATATGACATTACATGTATATCTTGTCGCTGTAATTCAAATGTAATTTCAAATGAATACAAAAGAGACGGCAGATGCTGGAAGCAAGGAAAAAAAGAACAAAGCTGGAAGAACTGTGCAGGTCAAAGCAAATTGGAAGAATAGCATCTCATATATCATTTGGGTAGTTTACAACCCAGTGGCATGAATGTTGAATTTGCAATTTCAGATTGTCCAAACTCCCAGTGTTTCCCTCCCACACATCTATCACCTTTTCACCTAGTTTCTTCCTTCACTCATCCCTCCCATCCTCTTCCCCATCACCCTCTCCCCATCTTATTCCACCTATCACCCGTCAGCCTCAATCCTACCCCTCCTTTGTACTGCTTGTTACAAACACCTGTTAGGGTGCATTCTCCAGTTACCTTATGAGGTAACCGTAGCCTCCAGCCAGGAGCAGATGTCATCAGGTGGTTCCCAACCTTCACCGAGTGTTTCGACCCTTAACCACAACACTCTGCAGTTGGTGGGCCGGCAGTGGTGGCCAAATCACTGCCCATCTGCTCCTGGCTTCCAGCTTCCCTCCTCTCACCTACTCCAAATCCAACAAGAGGTTCGTTCTGCATCTTCCAAATCCTACGAGCTGCTTGTTTTTTGCTCCTTTCATCCAGGCCCAGATCTGACAACAACTGTCATGCTGATTTGGCTGGGAAACCTCTGCAGCCGATCTCCACAGGGAACAACCATGCCTGCCATCCCTTGTCTTTACACTCCTGCACTAAGGGCTGGTACTTCAAGGCCTTTCTCTCGTGGGCCTCTTCCCATCCCTCCTCCCATGGCACAGTCAGCTCAACCAGAATTACTTCAGCTTTGCTGAACACCTACGCTCTGTCCGCCAGAGAAAGCAGGATCTCCCTGTGGCCACACATTTTAATTCCACATCCCATTCCCATTCTGACATGTCTATCCACGGCCTCCTCTACTATAAAGATGAAGCCACACTCAGGTTGGAGGAACAACACCTTATATTCCGTCTGGGTAGCCTCCAACCTGATGGCATGAACATCGACTTCTCTAACTTACGCTAATGCCCCACCTCCCCCTCGTACCCCATCTGTTACTTATTTTTATACACACATTCTTTCTCTCACTCTCCTTTTTCTCCCTCTGTCCCTCTGAATATACCCCTTGCCCATCCTCTGGGTCCCCCCCCCCTTGTCTTTCTTTCCGGACCTCCTGTCCCATGATCCTTTCGTATCCCTTTTGCCTATCATCTGTCCAGCTCTTGGCTCCATCCCTCCCCCTCCTGTCTTCTCCTTTCATTTTGGATCTCCTTCTCCCCCTCCAACTTTCAAATCCCTTACTCACTCTTCCTTCAGTTAGTCCTGACGAAGGGTCTTGGCCTGAAACGTCGACTGCACCTCTTCCTAGAGATGCTGCCTGACCTGCTGTGTTCACCAGCAACTTTGATGTGTGTTGCTTGAATTTCCAGCATCTGCAGAATTCCTGTTGTTTGCAACCAGAATTATTTCCTTGTCTTCGGTTGATCACAGTATAATGTCCAGGCGTAGGGTTGTGTACATCACATCCGGGAACTGCAACCTCCTTCCCACATCGACCCTCATCTCCCAGGACCTGGCCGTTAGCAGCAGATGGGGCTTTGGTTGTTTAGTTACGAAAGGCCTAGCTCCCTCTTTGATGAGGGTGATGGCCTTCCTCAAATCTGTGCCAGCCGTCCTCTTCTTGCATCTCTCCCATTCTAGTGTGTCAGCAAGAGCCAGAAGCACATTATCATGGTGCCACCTATACCGTCCTTGAGCTAGAGCTGCTTTACACCCCAACAGTATATGAGCCAGTGTCCCCTTTTGACCTCAGAGCTTACAGTTCGGGTCCTCTCTCATCCCCCATGTGTACAGATGTAATGGTGAAGGAAGGGTGTCATACATGAATCGCAAGAGGAAGGAAATACGGAAGGGCTCCAGTCTCCATAACTCTCCCCATGAGATCTTGCGCTTAGGCAGATCCCATTTTGTTCAGGCACCCTGGGACCCTTGTTCCACTGCCTTTGAAATCTGCTTCTCTTCCTCACAGATCCATACTTCTGCCTGTATCATGTCTCACCTGTTCCTTATGCTTGCATTTCCCCACTTCTGGAAGTGAACTGAGCCGAGGCCTTGCCGCCTGATGCAGGGGTTGCCGATGATATCTCGCAGCTTCAGAGAACACACTGCCTGCTCCACAGCTGCGCTGGCTGCCCACTTGTGCCCAGATCTGGTTGTAACACCTGCTTGCTTTACTAAGACATCATTGGAATCTCTCAAGCTTAATAAGGTTCTGTATTTTGCCACCTTGAATTCCTCCACAACAGATGACAGGGGAAGCTGCAGTTGCCCAGAGCGAATGTAGAGGCCCACTGAAGAGAAGCTTGGGGGAACTCCCAACCATCTCCGCAGGTGCTTGTTGGTTTTCCTCGTAATGCCCTCTATGGCAGTCATGGGGCACTCATAAAGTGTGAAGAGCCAGAGAAGCCTGGACAGAATGCCGTATTGGTAGAGCCAGGTCTTGAATTTACCCAGAAGTCCGGATTTGTCGATCTTCTTCAGCTATTCGTCTGTCTGCTTCACAGCATTGGTGACATTGGCCCCATCTGTCAGTGACACATTAAACCACTTCCCCAAGCATTTCATCGGGTTATCTTCGATGGAAGGGATGACCTCACCCTGAACTTGGAGGCTAAACTTGCTAGTAACTTTGCCCTTTCTGATCACCACGCACCTGGACTTCTTGGCCTTGAAGGACATCCTCGCCCAAGTGGCTACATTACCCAAGGTTTCCAATGCCCATCTTGCTTGGATATGTGACACAGTTGTTATAGTGATGTTGTCCATGAACCCTCGTAGAGCCGGCTGAACAATGCCCGACTCCAGCATCGGGCCGCGGGTTACATCTTCTGCTGCTGATAATAGGAGGTTCATTCCAATAATAAATAGGATGGGGGAGATGGTGCACCCTGTTGGAATCCCCTTCTGGAGGTCCTGCCAACTAGTTGTGAAATGGGCTGATGTAAATCTTTTGAATCCTCCTAGGTAGCTGGTGATCATGTCTCCAATAGCCACTGGGATGTAGTAGTGGTCAAGCCCTTCTAGGACGAGGTCATGTGGAATAGACCCGTAGGCGTTCGCGAGGTCTAACCAGACAACTGTTAGGTCGCCTTTTTTCTGCTTGGTCTCATGGATCAAATGGCTAATCATTGAGGTGTGTTCCAGACACCCCGAAAAGCCTGGAATACCGCCTTTCTGGATGGATGTGTTGATATAGCGGTTCTGCGTCATGTAAGAAGTCAGCCTTCTTGCGAGCACAGAAAAGAAAATCTTACATTCCACATCCAGGAGAGAAATTGTCCTAAACTGGGCAATTGTGGAAGCAACCTCTTCCTTTGGAATAAAGCATCGCTCTGCCGATTTCCAACTTGATGGAATAGTACCTTTGGCCCAGATCTTTCTCATGACCTTCCACAGCCTCCGAAGAAGTTTTGGGCATTTCTTATACACCTTATAAGGTATGCCGCTTGGACCTGGGGCAGCTGATGCTTTAGCTTTCCGGATGATGTCCTGGATTTTCTGCCATGTAGGCTCCTTCACATTCAGCTCAATTGATGGATTTTCCGGTCTACACACAGCCCGATTGGTTCCTAGTCCGACCCCTCCGTGGGTCGCTGTGTGCCTCCCGCCGGAATTCCTTTACCTCTGGCTTCGAGCTGGATAGTATACCAGATTTTTGTTGGCCAAAAAGAGTCCTGGTGAAGCTGAATGGATCTCTCACAAACTGCACTCGCCTTTTCTCGTTCTTCCTTCTTTGCTGTTGCAGATGTTCCGCCCACCGGATTTTTGCACAGCTTTTCCCGCAGCATACTGGTTAAGTCCTTGATACTTTTTTTTTCAGCCGGTGAGCTGGTTTTAAGCCTCTTGTTGAGTGCCTTTAATTTGCTTCTCCAGCGAAGAATCTCCGTTTCCCTCCTTGGAAGGTATCCAGATGGAGTATAAGGTGTTGTTTCTCCACTCTGAGGGTGGCCTCACCTTGGCTTAAGAGGAGGCCACAGATCAGCACATCAGAATGGGAATGGGAATCAGAATTGAGATGTTTGGCCCTGCAGGGAGTCCTGTTTGTGACAGATAGTACTGGGGTGATCATTTCCAATTGAATGCATGAATAAATGAATGAAGGATTGCTGAGCCCCTTTCAAAAGGGCACCACGGTCGCATAGAAGTTAGCATGATGTTACTACAGATTGGAGTGTCGCAGTTTGGTGTTCAAATCTGGCATCATCTGTAAAGGGTTTTACGTACGTCCTCCCTGTGGATGTGTGGGTTTCCTCTGGGTGCTGTGGTTTCCTCCCACATTCCAAAGACATACCGGTTAGTAGGTTAACTGGTCATTGTAAATGGTCCTGTGATTAGTCTAAGGTTACATACGTAGGTTGCTGGGTGGTGTGGCTTATAGGGCCAGAGGGTCCTGTTCTGCACTGTATCTCTAAAATAAAATAATATCATATAAAATTGAATAAAAGCTATATCCAGGTTTAATTCCTTCAGCTCCTGATTCCAGGTAGAGCAAACCACTCATGCACTACGAACAGCATACGTGACTTGTGGTGAAGGTTGCATACCATTACAGACTTAAAAGCCAAACGTAGTGGTGCCGCCAATATCGTGGCCTCTCTCCCAGGTGAGCTCAATCGCTATTACACTTGGTTCGACATCTGAGCCTCTGAGGAAAGTCACCGCTATAACCTGCAACCTGGTCATCTCTGAGAATGAGTTACGCAGGTCTTTCCAACGAGTGGACAGTCGCAAGGCTGCGGGACCGGGCGGCATCCCAGGGCGAGTACTCAGGATGTGCACAGCACAACTGGCAGGTGTGTTTACAGACATTTTCAATCTCTCCTTCTCCCAGTGTAGAGTGCCCTCCTGCTTCAAATGATCCACTATTGTCCCTGTACCAAAAGACCAAGGTAACATGCCTGAATGACTGGTGTCCTGTTGTATTCACCTCAATAATAAGCAAATGCTTTGAGAGGCTGGTCAAGGACTACATCTGTAGCATGCTACCACCCAAACTAGACCCTCTACAGTTTGCCTACTGACTCAATAGCCACTGGTCTACATACTGTCCTTAAGTATCTGGAGAAGAAAGATGCTTATGTGTGCAACCCTCAGGTTCAGTCAGTGATTTAATCCAGGGGAAGACAGCCTGCAGCCTGGCCAGACGAAAAATCTTGTTTGGGTGGATGCTGTGTGATATGTTCCCATTACAAATCAGTACCACAAAATAACAAACAGTACACAATATGCAATTAAACGATTGAGCTTTATAATTCTTAATTTGACTATAGGGCTAGTAAAGAAACAAAAAAAGAGAAAGGGCCCACTCTTATGAAACAGTCTAATAACAGTTGGAGCTCACGGTTTTCCCACCTGTTCGTTCTCTATCGATTTTCCCCTCGGGTGTCAACCTCCGACCCCATTCCAAGTCCACTCCATTCTGACATCTTCTCTCTCCATCTTCCGCCAAACAAAAGATTGCAAAACCTTCGCTTGGGCACACAAGAAAGAAAAACATCTCCCCTCATTGGCCAGCGCACATTCCGAAGTCCCCGCTATCTCTAGTCATAACCCAAACACTGTGCTACAGAGAAACCATTACATTAGCATGAAACAGTGCGTTACATGTGAGAAGGCTGTTCTTGGACTGTAGTTCAGCATTAAACACCATTATGCTCGATGGGAAGCTCAAAGACCCCGGCCTTGACCCTGCTTTGTGCAGCTGGATCCTGGACTTCCTGTCAGATCGCTGGCAGGTGGTAAAAGTGGGCTCCCTCACTTCCAACTCTCTGACTGTCAACACAGGAGCCCCTCAGGACTAAGTCCCCTCCTTTACTCCCCGTATACCCATGACTGTGTTGCCACCCACAGCTCTAATCTGCTAATTAAACTTGCCGACGACACTACATTGATTGGCCTTATCCCAAACAATAACGAGGTGGCCTACAGGGAAGAAGTCACCTGTCTGACACAGTGGTGTCAAGAAAACAACCTCTCCCGTAATGCTGCAAAAACAAAGGAGCTGGTTGTGGATTACGGGAGGAATGGAGACAGGCTACTGCCTATTAACATCAATGGATCTGAGGTTGAGAGGATAAACAGCGATAAGTTCCCCAGCATCCACATCACCAAGGACCTCGCGTGGTCTGTACATACCAGCTGTGTGGTGAAAAATGCACAACAGCGCTTCTTTCACCTCAGACGGTTGAGGAAGTTTGGTAGGGGCCACTGCATACTTTCTACAGGGGTACAACTGAGGGCATCCTGACTGGCTGCATCACTGTCTGGTAAGGGAACTGTACCTCCCTTAATCGCAGGACTCTGCAGAGAGTGGTGCGGACAACCCAGCGCATCTGTAGTTGTGAACTTCCCATGATTCACGATATTTGCAAAGGCAGGTGTGAAAAAAGGGCCTGATGGATCATTGCGGACCTGAGTCACCCCAACCACAATCTATTCCAGCTGCTACGATCCGGGAAATGGTACCACAGCATAAAAGCCAGGACCTACAGGCTCTGGGACAGCTTCTTCCACCAGGCCATCAGACTGATTAACTCACGCTGATTTGAGCATATTTCTATGTTACATTGATGTTCTATTTATTATAAATTATTATAAATCACTATGATTGCACATTGCACATTTCGACAGAGATGAAACATAAAGATTTTTACTCCTCATGTATATGAAGGATGTAAGAAATAAAGTCAATTCAATACTAATCCTAAACAGATTCTTCTGCAGGGACAAATTAATTTCATTGTATTTAATTTGCTGGTCTCCCCAATTCAAATTGCTGCCAATATCAGGAACACAATCGTACATCAGTGTCTTGAGAAGGTATTCAGCCCTCAACCCTTTGTTCACATAAATGAGTATTGGATTTTGATCAATTTAACAGAGAATTTTTATTTGTGAATCACATGCTCCTTTTCCCCCCACAGTAGCACCCAGTAAACAGAAAATTGTAAGCATGAAAAACTAAAAATTCCAAAACCTGAAATGTCAGCAGTCCAATAGTATTTACCTTTTTTGCTCAGTAACTAGTTGAACCACCTCTCACAGTAATTACAGCCAGTAGTCTTTTTGGATAAGTCTCTTGTAGCTTTGCACAATATGATGGAGCAAAAAACCCAATAGCATGAACGGCAGTGATGCTTCACTACCAGATGAGCTCAATGCCTTCTATGCCCACTTTGAAAGGGAGAATATAACAAAGTTGTGAAGCTCCCTGCTGCACCTGATGACCCTGTGATCTCTGTGTCAGAGGCCAATGTTAGGCTGTCTTTAAGGAGGGTGAATGGGTGTACCCTCGCAAGGCAGCAGGCCATGATGGAATACATAGTAAGACTCTGAAAACTTGTGCCAACCAACTGGCAGGAGTATTCAAGGACATTTACAACCTCTCACTGTTACATTTGGAAGTACCCACCTGCCTCGAAAAGGAACAATGATACTACTGTCTAAGAAGAGTATTGTGAGCTGCTTTAATGACTACCTGCCCAGTAGCAATCACATCTACAGTGATGAAATGCTTCAGTTGGTCATGGCTAGAACGAACTCTTGCCTCAGCAAAGACCTGGACCCATGGCAATTTGCTTATTGCCACAATAGATCTACGGCAGATGCAATCTCATTGGCTCTTCACAAGGCTTTAGATCACCTGGACAATACAAACATCTAGTCAGGATACTGTTCATTGACTATAGCTTAGCATTTGATAACATCAGACATCATTCCCACAATCCTATTTGATGAGTTACAGAACCTGGGCCTCTGTACCTCTCTCTGCAATTGGATCCTCAACTTCCTAACTAGAAGACCACAATCTGTGTGGATTAGTGAGGAGAAGGAGAGGAGAAGATGGCAGCTCGACGCAGTGCGCAGTGGCCACTCCAGTGATGAATATCTGTTATCTGTCAAGTAGGGTGCCATGCACAATCCTGATTTGATGGAGGCAGACGTGAGAGCACGGAGGAACATCTGGTGAAATTTCTGAAATGTCTGTTTTGCTGTCGCTGCTACTGTGTGATCCAGAATCTCTGGAGGAAAAGGCCCCGAGTCCGCGGCTTTGCTTATTGCTTGGCGGCTGGGGCGGGATCAAAGCGCTCGGCAGAGATGGTGCTCGGTGTCGGAGGGCTGGTCGGAGGCTAGAAGTTTTCAGACGGACTAGGAGTCCGCTGTGTTCGGGTGCTTCCAGGATGCTGCATCGACAAGTTTGCGGCGCTGGAGGTTCATGGCAGGGAGAATTTCTCCCTTCTACCGTCTGCGTGAGATAATGGGGTTATCGGGACTTGAGACTTTTTTTTACGGTGCGCATGGTCTGCTCTTTATCAAATTACGGTATAACTTTGCACTATATGTTATAATTATGTGGTTTTGTCAGTTTAGTCTTGGTCTGTCCTGTGTTTCTGTGGTATCATACTGGAGGAACATTGTATCATTTCTCAATGCATGCATTTCTAAATGACAATAAACGAGGACTGAGTGTCCTCAATCTAATCTAATCCTCGCTGACAATCAACACTGGTGCACCTCAGGGATATGTGTTTAGCTCTTTGCTCTACTCTCTCTACACCCATGACTGTGTGGCTAGTCATAGCTCAAATGCCATCTATAAATTTGCTGATGATACAACCATTGTTGGCAGAATCTCAGATGAAGATGAGAGGGTGTAGAGGAGCTGGTTAAGTGGTGTCACAGCAATAAACTTGGGTGAGTTGGTAAGGTAATATACTGCACAGTATTGCTCCTGAGGAAAGTCAGTGTAGTAATGACATAGGGGATGAATACTTCTTCAGCCTCACAATTTTGCTTTTTAATTTTTAGTAAATGGTTGACAGGTTTTGATTTGACACAATGCACAATTTTTTAGATTAGCACCAAAATTCCTACTTCAATATATTTTAAATTTAGAAAATGAGACAGTAAAATGTGATAAAAGTTGTGGGGGCTGAATACTTTTTCAAAGCACTGTATGTGTAATAAGTATATTTGCATTTGATTCAGCTGATCATTATTGTATGAAATGTTCGGTGCTTTAAGGAAAGAATAGCAACTGCCATTTCTCTGAAGTGAGAGAAATAAATGTTAATGTGGCAACTGTGGTTCCAGAATGTTCTGTTACTTCTGTCTTTCATTAGTACTTAATTCCATGGAAATTGAGAATGGCTTTTGCATAGACTATTTGATTCAGTATAATTTTTGGAATATGCTGGATGTGGGATGATTTTATAAAGGTGTTTTTTTTAATAATGTTGGGTATAAATAGTTGAAAATTTAAAAGTAATTGTAATAAGTGAATATCAGACTTCTCTATGTTACGGGCCAGATATTCAATTTATTTAATTGGACTTCAGAGGAAATGTATTATATGAGTATGTAACTGTAAGCCTGGCTTAGTTAGATCAGCAGAAATACTTAGGACTTGAGAAAAAGCTGATTTAAAATAAGGCTTCTTCTAAATGCCAAAGTGTACAGGCAAAGAACATGGTGTATTCTTACATATTTTTTGGCTTTTTTTCCTGTAAAAACTATGATAACCTGTGCAAGTAAATGCCTTTTGAACAACATTGATTAACAAACTGTTAGTTCCTCATATCCACACATATGTGCAGCAAAGGATCTGTGAGATTTTCCACAGTATACCTGTCTCTGCAGAATTTATTAAAGATGTAAACTTTCCTTGATACCAACACTGCAAAAGTTAGTTTCAAGGTCACTTTATTTAGGCTACATGGCTGTTTCCCTGGCTTTTAGCTACCTTGATATTGCCTCTGTTTTTCCTGCTTGAGCTTTTGTGTACTGTACATTGTTAACGATTGCTTTGTCACTGCACAGTTTACTGAGTGCTTTTAGGGATTGTTAGACAGAGGAAAAGCTTCAGGGATTATTTGGAATACTGGGGCATTAACAGAGACAAGTACCAGTTCTTAAAAAAACTGATTAAACTACAAGCAGTGATCAGTTTTGAAATTGAAAGAACAGCTTTGAAAACAAATGGAGCTGGCTCACAGCTGGAGGACACTCAATAGATTTTGTTTTCAATCTGACAAGATATTCTTGAATACACCAGACAATGTACGGCAATGTGACTACATTAATTGGCCGACATCAATCCAGGCACTAGACACTTTCAGTTAAGTTATTTCACCTCATTGTGATAGAGATCAAGGGAAGTTCCAGACCTGACTTATCACTTGCCACATAGGCCTATTTGGCATACCATTCATCAAAATATTGAAGTAAACAATGTTATTGGAGCTATTGAAATTCCATTGAATCACCTGTTATTTTTGTTCTTAAGAGTATAAAAACTGTACATGCTTTCAGTTTGGAGAGATTCAACTGAGAGTGCCTCCAAGAGAATGATTGCTTATCATGGTGAATAATTGCAGCTACCAGCTTCAATCTCCTTGTAGTTTAGTCATAGTCTCAACAAGTGCACTCAAAATCACATTTGTATAGTCATAGAGCTGTATGGCACAAAATCAAGCCCTTTAGCCCAATTCATCCATGCCAATCAATGTGTCAGAGTCCTATTTGACCCATAGCCTTCTAGACCTTTCCCGTGCATGCACTTGAACAAATATCTTTAATGTTATAATTGTACCTGCCTCAGCTACTTTCTTGGGCACCTTTTCCCTCTCAGGTTCCTATTAAATCTTTCCCCTCTCACCTTAAACTGATGGCCTCTAGTTTAATGCTTCCCTACTCTGGGAAAAAGATAGTGGTCATCCCCCTTATCTATGTCCCGTATGATTTTATAAATCTCGATGAGGTCATCCCTCAAGCCTGCTCTCCAGGAAAACAGTTCCATTCAGTCTCTCCTTATAACTCAAGCACTCCACTCCCAGCAACATCCTTGTGAATCTCTTATGCATCCTTTCTAGTTTAATCACAATCTTCCTAAAGTATGTTATCCTGAATAGCAATCAATACAATATAGAACCAGATTCTGATTCTGAATACTTAAGTGCAGTCACACCAAGGCATTGCACTCAATGCCCAGCTGATGAAGGCAATAGTGACAATATGCCTTCACCACTTAATCTGCTCTCATTGCCACATCCAGGGAACCATGTACTTGTGTCCCTACATCTCTCTGCTCTGTCATTCACTCTGTATGGCCTGGCCTGGTTTCAGTTCCAAAAGTACAACATTTTGCATGCCCGATTTAAATTCCATCTGCCTTTTCCATCTGAAAAATAACCCCTTCTGTCTACTACTATCTTCTGTGTTCCTCTACCTTCTGTCTATTCCAACCAAGCCAGTTGGCTAGCTCACCATAGATGCCACGTGACCTAACCTTTCAGGACAGCCTACTATGTGGGAGCTTGTCAAGTCCTTGATAAAATCTAGGTAGGCAACATCTACCGCCTTGCCCTCATCAATTCTTTCCGTCATCTTTTCAAAAAAGTAAATCAAATTTGTCAGACGCAATTTCCTACATGTAAAAAGGAATGCTGGCTATTTTTAACCATCCTTACATAATCTCAATGCACCAAGCTTTATTGCATTGTGGTAAGGTTTCAAGAAGCATTATCAAATATCGTTTGACACTGTAGCACACAAATTTGCACAGTGCATCACAAATTTGGATACAGGAGTAGATTTAAAGCAGGGCAATCACATAATTAAAAAAGAACAACTAAAATTAATCACAATTTAATCATGTTGTTAATTGATAATAAAACAGCAGTATTCTTGAATGATTCAATTGAAAATGCTTGGTTATATTCACTCATAAGCTTACAGATGAAGTGAGTACTTGACGGGCAAAATACAGTACTGCAATATGAGAGGACTGAGGATTCTATGGAGAAGAGCAAAGAGCTTGAACAGAGAAGCATAAATCAAAACTCCATTACTCCCCAACTGTTGCCGGTGCCACCGACTAAAGTTCTGAGATAAACTGAATTCATTTTCAGAGCAGTGCAAGTCAGGTAGCTTAAGAGTAGGTGACATTCAATGTGATGTTTAAAGAAGTCAAGTCTGGGTGCTGTACCTTGGACAGAACAGACTTTCACCATGTCTACACTCTTTCTGTAGTTCTTTCTTCACTGCCTTTCCTCTCTCATGCTGCTCTTATCTCCATCAATTCTCTTGGCCCCTCCCTTGCTCCTTTTCTTTATGCTCAATTGCTACCTCTCCCCTTCCCTCTCTCTCTCCCTTCCTCTGTTTCCCTCTCCATCTCCCTTCCACCACCACCACCACCACCACCATCATCATTATGCAGTAAATCAGGAGATTCTGCTGATAAACTTCAATGCTAGTCATCTTCTGTCACCAGGGGATCCTGGGGAGGATTTAAACTAAATTGGCAGTGGGATGGGAACCAGTGATTGGGTTGAGGATGGAGCAGTTAGTATGCAACCAGATGCTGTATACGGTGAGACTGTCAGGAAGGACAGGCAAAATTTCAGTCAGTGGGATGAGTTGCAGTGTAACATCAAAATCAAAAATGATGACAAATATAGGACTGAACGCGTTATATTTGAATGCCCATGGGATACAAAATAAGGTAGATAATCTTATAACGCAGTAAGAGATTGGTAGGTATGACGGTGTAGGGAGCTTAACATCCAAGGATACTTATTGTATTGCAAGGACAGACAAAGGGAGTGGGGTGGCTCTGTCAGTAAAGAATGAAATCAAGCCCTTAGAAAGAGGTGACATAGGATCCGAAGTTGTAAGATCCTTGTGGGGAGAGTTAAGAAACTGCAAGGGTGAAAGACACCATATGGGAGTTATATACAGGCCTCTGAACAGTAGCCAGGATGTGGGTGAAAAATTACAATGGGAGATAGAAAAGGTACGTCAAAAGGACAATGTTATGAAACTCATGGGGGATTTCAATATACAAGTAGATTGGAAAAAATAGGTTGGTGTTGGATCTCAAGAGAGAAAATTTGAAGAATGTCTACAACATGGATTTTTAGAGCAGCTTGTAGTTGAATCCACTAAGGGAAAGTAAATTCTGAATTTGGTGTGTTATTATGAACCAGGGTTAGTTAGGAGCTTAAGGTAAAGGAATCAATAGGAGGCAGAAATCATAATCTGATCGACGTCACCCTGCAATATGAGAGGGAGAAGCTAAAGTTAGATGTTTCAGTATTACAGTGGAGTAAAGGGAATTATAGAGACATGAGAGAGGAACAGGCCAAAGTTGATTGGAAGGAGACATTAACAGCGATGACAGCACAGCAGTAATAGCTGGACTTTCTGAGAGCAGTTTGGAAGGTGCAGGATAGATACATCCCAAAGCAAATAAAAATGCCATAAGAGGGAAAAAATTAAATATGAAGGAAAGCTAGCCAATAATATCAAAGAGGATAACAAAAGTTTTTAAAGATATATAAAGAGTAAAAGAGTAGCAAGAATAAATATCAGACCACTGGGAAATGATGCTGGAGAGGTAGTAATGGGGGAAAAGAAAATGGAGGATGAACTGAATACGTATTTTGCATTAGTTTTCACTGTGGAAGATGCCAACAATTTGTTGGAAATTTGAGAGTGTCAGAGGGCAGAAACGAGTGCAATTGCTATGACTAGGAAGAGGGTGCTTGGGAAACTGAAAGGTCTGAAGATAGATGAGCCACCTGGACCAGATGGTCTGAACTCCGGGGTTCTGAAAGCGGTAGCTGAAGAGATTGAGTAAAGATCTTTCAAGAATCACTATATTCTTGCATGGTTCTGGAGGACTGGAAAATTGCAAATGTCACTCCCCTCTTCAAGAAGGCAGGGAGGCAGAAGAGAGGAAATTATAGGCTAGTTAGTCTGACCTCAGTGATTGGGAAGATGTTGGAGTTGATCATTAAGGATGAGTTTTTGGGGTAATTGGAGGCACATAATAGGGAACATCTTGCCTGACAAGTCTGTTGGAGTTCATTGAGGAAATAATAAGCAAGATATACAAAGAAGAATTGGTGATGTTGTGTAGTTGGATTTTCAGAAAGCCTTTGTCAAGGTGCTGCACATGAGGTTGCTTAGCAAGGTAAGAGCCCTTGCTATTATAGGAAAGGTACTAGCATGGGTCGAGCATTGGCTAACTGGCAGGAGGCAAAGAGTGGGAATAAAGGGAGCCTTTTCTGGTTAGCTGCTGGTGACTAGGAGAATGGGCAAAGAAGAGGCAGATGGAATACAGTGTTGGGAAGAGTATGGTCATACACTTTGGTAAAAGGAATAAAATTTTAGACTATTTTATAAACGAGCAGAAATTCAAAAATCCAAGGTGCAAAGGGTCTTGGGAGCCCTATGCAGGATCCCCTAAAGGGTTAACTTGCGGGCTGAGTCTGTGGCGAGGAACTTGAATGCAATGTTAGAATTCATTTTTGAGAGGATGAGAATATAAAAAAGCCAGCCGGTGAAGTAATGGCATCCATACCAGAATTCAAATCTAGTTTGAACCTGGCCAGCCCCTTGCTCACTTTCCATTCGTGCTAGGTTGAGTGTCAAGCTAGCAACTTGGCCTCATTAAAAAAAGAACAGACAAATGCTAAAGAAACAACAAGGTTACTGGCACAAAACACGGAGAGGAACAAGAAGAATATAAAAACAAGGATGTAATGCTGAGACTTTATAAGGCACTGGCGAGGCTCAGTTGGAGTATTGTGAGCTGTTTTGGACCCCTTATCTAAGAAAGGATGTGCTGACGTAGGAGGGGTTCTAGAGGAGGTTCACGAGAGTGATTCCGACAATGAAAGGGTTATCATACGAGGAGCATTGGATGGTTCTAGGCAGTACTCACCGAAATTTAGGAGAATGGTGAGGGGGATGTCATTGAAACCTTGAGTGTTGAAAGGCCTAGGTATAATGCATGTGCAGAGGATGCTTCCTATAGTGGGGAACTCTGGAACCAAAGGGTACAACCTCAGAATAGAGGGACGTCCATTTGGAGCAGAGATGAGGATGGATATCTTTAGCCAGAAAATGGTGACTCTGTGGAAGTCATTTCCACAGGTAGCCATGGAGGTCAGGTCATTGGGTATACTTGAAGTGGAGCCTGATAGATTCTTGATAACTCAAGGTGTGAAAAGCTACGGGGAGAAAGCTGCAGAATGGGGTTGAGAGAACAAATGAATCAGCCATGATGAAATGGCGGAGCAGATTCGATGGGCCAAAAGGCCTAATTCTGCTCCTATGTCTTATGGTCTAACACTTTTGCCATTGAGTTCAATCACCACTTGCTTGCTTGGTGCCTTGATGACAGAATGACCTGCAAAGTAACTGGTGATACAGATGAAAGTACTGATCAGACTTTATACAGGTCAGACTTTTTCAAATGGAACTTGTTTACTGAGCTTAAATGTCACTATTTTTCTTGCAGTGAACATAGAAGATTTATATTTTTTTATCTGTGTTTGGATGGTACAGTATGCTCCAGGGATTCAATTACATTGGATCATTGTGACTTCAGAACCCAGCTTTACAATACAGAATAGAGACTGCCTTTGTGTCAACATTTCATATTAACACTGTAATATAAAACCACATAATCATTGAGTATTACAGCACAGAAACCGGTCATAAAGCTCCCGTTGTAATCATAAATTGCAGTTGTTCCACACATAGAAATTTTCTTTTATTCATGTAAGGTAGTTGCAGAACGTCATGAGTTACAAATAATCAAATGGTGCATTTGCCATCTGTGGTTTTATTGGCAATAAAAAGAATTACTGATGCTGTTACATCTTGCAGGCACAAACCACTAATGAAAAATATATAGGTAAATTTTCTCTCTCTCTCTTTCCCTCCCTTTCCCTCCCCCTTCCCTTCCCCCTCTCCCCCTGCCCTATTGTCCTCCTCCCCCACCTCCTCCCCCCTTTCTTTATATACAGTTTTTTTAATACCAAATTAATGAGTATGTAAAAACTGCAGAAGCGAGCATTTCTTGGTTTTATTTCCCATTTAAGTTCACAGGAATAGGCGACACAGTATTGGTGGGTGAATAACAGTTAGGGGTTTTTATCAAAATGACTATTTGCCTTTTCACTTTAATTCAGCCATAGAAAAGTACATCACAGGAACAGGCCCTTTGACCCATCTAGTCCACGCTGAAAAATTTAAAGTGCCTTCTTTCAGTGACTTGATCTGGGATGATAACCCTCCATATCCCTACCATCCATGTACCTATCCAAACTTCTCTTAAACATTGATATCGAGCTCGCATGCACCACTTGTGCTGGCAGTTTATTTGACACTCTCACAACCCTCTGAGTAAAGAAGATTCCCTTCATATTCCCCTTAAACTTCTCACCTTTCACCCATAACCCATGATCTCTGATTGTAGTCCCACCCAACCTCAGTGGAAAAAGCCTGCTTGCATTTACCCCCTCATAATTTTGTATACCTCTATCAAATCTTCTCTCAATCATCTATGTTCTAAAGGATACAGTCCTAAACTATTCAGTCTTCCCTTATAACTCAGGACTTCCAGACCTGGCAACATTGGTGTAAATTTTCTTTGTATTTTTTCAACCTTGTTTACATCTTTCCTGTAGTTAAGTGACCAGAACTGCACACAATACTCTAAATTAGTCCTCATGCAACTTGAACATAACATCCCATCCCATCCCATCTCCTGTACTCAGAACATTGATTTATGAAGGTCAATATGCTACAAGCTTTCTTTATAACCCTATGTACCTGTGACACCACATTCAATAAATAATGGAACTGTATTTCCAGCTCCCTTTGTTCTTACAGACTCCTCAGTGCCCTGCCGTTCACTGTGTACGACCTACCTTAGTTGGTCCTATTGAAGTACAAAGCCTCACACTTGCCTGCATTAAATTCCATCTGCTATTTTTCAGCCTATTTAAGGCTAAAGCCTCAAGATCACCACTCAGGTTCTTTCCACTCAGATGATAGCTGCAGTGCCTACCCCTGCTTGCCTTAAATTTGCTTTTGCTAATCAATCCCAAATGCTAATTGGTCGCTGATCAGAGCGCAATTATGCCGTCGTGGTCCGCTGATGTCTTTTTCTACTTGGACAGTGGATTTGAGTAAAATCCCCTCCTCTCATACTGGATATCCAGATTGTTCATTGGTCAGAGCTCAACTACCAAATTATATAAAGTATATTTTTCAAAATGCCTTTAAGTTCACATATATAATGTCATGAAATTTGTTGTTTTGTATTTTTGTATGCAATACATAAAATATTACTATGTTACAATGAGAAATATATAAAAAATAAACATTGAAAATAAAGAGCAAAATTGTGAGGTAATGTTCATGGATTCCTGGACCATTCAGAAACCTCAAAGCTCCTTCTAAAAGGTTGAATGCACATCTTCAGTTCCTGAGCCTCGTCTCTAATGGTAGTAATGAGAAGACGGTGACGGTCCTCAATGATGAATGCCCCCCTCTTGAGGCATTGCTTTTTGAAGGTGTCTTTGATGTCGGGGAGACCAGTGCCCATGTTGGAGATGGCTGAGACTCCAGCCCTCTGCAGCTTTCTCTATCTTCTATATTGGTGCCTCGATACCAGGTGGTGAGTCACCCACTTCCCAGTCAGAATGCTCTCCACAATACATCTATTGACATTTGGGGGAGTCTTATGAACTTCAACTTTGTAATTTAATAACTTACGAACTTTAGTTTCAGAATGCAACACAATAGCACAATTGGTATATAAACTTGACAATCAGAGCATTTTCAGGGCAGAGAATACCCTGTTTGATGTAAATTATCCCAAAATTTAAACAAAAATGCTTTTAAAAAGCAGCAGTCTGAGAACAACTGTTGTGGAATAAAGCAAGGTATCCACGTTTCAAATCAATAAACTCTTGTCAAACTATCATCCTGAAACATTAGCTCTCCCTCTCTCACCACTGATGTTGATTGACCCACTGTATCTTTCCACTATTTTGTGTTGTTTTTTCACAATTCAGCAGTATCACAGCAATACCACCATCACTTCTTATATAACTTTTTTAAAAAAAACTTACTTCTCTTCTAATTTTTGTATATCTGTGCACTTGTAATGCTACTGTGACACTGTAATTTCCATTGGGATCAACAAAGTGTTTATCTACCTAACAGAATGAGATTTAATATTATCAGCATGTGTTGTAAAATTTGTTAATTTAGCAGCGGCAGTACAATGCAATATGTGATCATATAGAAAGAAAAAAATCAATTACAGTAAGTATATGTATATTAAATAGTTAAATTAAAAATAGTGCAAAACACAAATAATCTATATACTACCAAAACTCTCATGCTCTGCCTGTCTGTTTGCGACCTCCAATTAGTGCATATGGTGCATTACAGCGGCACTTTCTTTTGGCTAAATCGAATTAAAATGCACTCACTTACAGAATGCAGGCAAAGTTCGGGGTTATGTATTCGTATAAAATTGCTCATTCGCAAAAATCAACAGGCTCCCTTTTAACCTGAGAGCCGATCTGCCATCATAGAAATCGGGATGTGACAGCCCGACGCATGCACACGGCCAGCCTCAGCAATGACACCTACGGCAGCAAAAGGGCAGGGCAGCTCTATTTCGAGGGGTCACATTCTACTAATCCCCATCAGTATGTGCAGAATTGGGACAGCTCTAACTGTCATCCAGCAATAAAAGATAATTAAATCTTATTGTAATGACGTACTTCGAGACACCCATAAAACCCTTTGCTGCAGTCAAAGGACAGTGTTGATTATATCACGTCCAGTTAGGAGAGCGCCAACCACATCATCAAAAATAATCAGCATCCTTTGGTGTTACTGCTTCGTACCTTCTATCCAGCATTAGGGTAAAAAAAATGGTCAGCCTAATTATGCCATGTGGAAAGGGAAGGGGGAAATTATGGTCAAGAGATGACGCCAAATGTTGTCGGGAAGCAGCAAGGAGAGGGAGAGAACAAGAATCAGATGAGGCCAGGGCTGCACGACTCCAGGATCAAAGAGTCAGGACAAAAAAAGATGAGAGAAGAAGAGACAGAGGAGGAGAGGCAGGCACGTCTCCAGGATCAGAGACAAACAACAAACAGCAGAAGAGATGAAGAGATGGGGAATGAAAGGGCTGCATGTCTCCAGAATGACAACCAGAGGCACAAGTGTGGCAGATAAACCAGAAATGATGCCTTCAAAAGTGTCCTTCGTTAAATGAGGAGCAGCTATATTTGCTTTGCAATGCATCGTTCTTCTTTAATAAACTGAGGTTTTCTTCTTCAATTTCCAAAGCAAAACGATACCAATAGCATTCAGGAAAATTTAATGTTCATTCTGGTCACATCAGATTGCACTATCCTTCTCTCAAAGGATGCCCCAATGGGTCACCCCATTGTCTAGTGTGTATATAAAAACATGAGGTAGTATTCATGAGTTCAATGTTCATTTAGAAATCATATGGCAGAGGGAAAGAAGCTGTTCCTGAATCGCTGAGAATATGCCTTCAGGATTCTGTGCCTCTTTCCTGACAGTAACAATGAGAAGAGGGCATGCCCTTGGGTGATGGGAGTCCTTAATAATGGACTCTATTAAAATTAGTTTAATGACGGACATCATTATACTAGGTTAATAATGGACATCTTCAGTATTTCACCATTAAATTATTCTACACCAGGATGAGAATTGCTGCATGTTTCCAAATGGTTCAAATTGACAACATTTTCATGATTTTTTCATGATATAAAAATAAGATTTTATAGAAATTAAAGTAAATAAATTAGATGCTATTACTTACAAGATGTTTATGTTCCAAAGTATACAGTGGTGCTAGAAAGTTTGTGAACCCTGTAGAATTTTCTCTACTCCTGCATCAGTATGACCTAAAATGTGATCAGATTTTCCCCTAAGTCCTAAATCTAGATAAAGGGAACACAATTAAATAAATAACACAGAAACATTATACTTATTAATTTATTTACTAAGAAAAATGATCCAATATTACATGTATTTGTTGGAAAAAGCACGAAAAACTCTTGGTCAATACCTTCTACAAATGCTATTTGGATTTATGTGTTCTAATCAATGAGCTGAGATTGGAGGTGTGGGATGTAAAGGTGCCTTGCCCTATAAAAAAGACTCTCAAAGTCAGGTTACCATCAGAGCCTTCTCTTCTCAAGAAATATCTGTTAGTGTGCATCATGCCTGGATCAAAACAATTTTCAGATGACCTTAGAAGAAGCATTGTAGAAATGCATCAAGCTGGAAAAGCCTACAAAAACATTTCTAAAGACCCAAGTGTTCATCAGTCCACAGTAAGAGAAATTGTCTACGAAGGGAGGAAACTCATTACTGTTGCTACTCCGTAGGAGTGGGCATCCTGCAAAGACCACACCAAGAGCACAATGTGCAATGCTGAAGGAGGTAAAAAAGAACACAAGGGTAACAGCCAAAGACCTGCAGTAATCTTTAGAACTTGGTAAAGTCTCTGTTCACATGTCCACTATAAGAGAAACACTGAACAATAATGGTGTTCATGGAATGACACCATGGAGGAAACCACTGCTCTCCAAAACAAAAACATTGCTGCACATCTCATTTTTGCAAAAGATCACCTGGACATTCTACAATGCTTCTGGGACAATGTTCTGTGGACAGATGAGTCAAAAGTTGACCTTTTTGGCAGAATTGCACGTTGATACGTTTGGAGGAAAAATGGCACTGCACACCAACACCAAAACCTCATCCCAACTGTGAAGCACGGTGGAAGAAGCATCATGAGTTCAAAATTGTATTAGGACATTTTACGGGAGAATGTCAGGGTAGCAGTACGTCACCTGAAGCTTAATAGAAATTGGAAAATGCAACAAGACAATGATCCAAAAGACAAGAGTAAATCAACGACAGAATGGTTTAAAAAGAAGAAAATACATGTTTTGGAATGGCTGAGTCGAAGTCCTGACCTTAATCCTATAGAAATGTTGTGGAAGGACCTGAAGCAAGCAGTTCATGCAAGGAAACCCACCAACATCCCAGAAGTGAAGCAGTTTTGTAAGGAGGAATGGCCTAAAATTTCTCCTAGCCGATGTGCAGGATTGATCAACAATTACCAGAAATGTTTAGTTGAAGTTATTGCTGTTGAAGGGGGTCACACCAGTTACAGAGAACAAAGGTTCATATACTTATCCCAACAAATACATGTAACATTGGATCATTTTTCTCAATAAATAAATGAACAAGTGTAATGTTTTTTTGTGTTATTTATTTAATTGGGTTCTCTTTATCTAGTTTTAGGATTTATGTGAGATCTGATCACATTTTAGGTCATATTTATGCAGAAATTGAGAATATTCTACAGGGGTCACAAACATTCTAGCACCATTATACATTATATTGCATGCATGTTACTGTGCTTCGCGCAACTCCACTGCACCATCTGCAGGGCAGTATTACCAGTAGCATCAGTGCTAGCTTGCTTTGTGAATTGTATAAACGTAAATTGTGACAAATGGGGCCCTTTGCCAAAATCCACAAAACATTTAACAATATCTCTGTTGAACTAGTCCTGCCAATTAGTCACGGCACTTAAAAAAATCTATGTAAATGTTAATTCAATACAGGCTGACCAACAGATAGTGGCTTTGTTGCCCTGGACTGATTACATGATCAGTTACTCCAATGAACAGTTTATCATTTTGCCAAAAGCATAAAACATAATAAAAATTCAGTCTAGTACATAGCATAGATTATGAGCTTAGTCCAAAACATAGTGAACAAGAAATTTTAATAAAACAGATAATTAGGCTTTGCAGCTGAACTTGAAAGTAAGCTCAGATCTATAATTACTCTAACCAATATTAATCAAAGAATATGTTTTCTTATTGGTCAGCTTTCATATTGGAAGAATTATTTGGAGAATTATTATTCAATTCTATGATCAAGTTAATTTACCCTTGAACTGACTTATGTATCTCAACCTAACTGTTACACCAACCAAACTAGTACATGACCTAACAAAATTAATTAAGTCAGTCACGGCAATAAATTAATGCAGATTTGTTTATTGATATCAATGAAACACAATCAACTACATCAGCCTACCTCTCCTTGTAACCACTTCTAAATCTAAACCTTTGAGATATCTAATCTCCAATATGACTTATTGCGTATTGTATACAGGATCTAACTGACTTTGCTAGGTCATGTACTAGTTTTATTCACTTATTCATTGGCAACTGTGCCTTCATTTACCTAGAACCTAAGCATAAGAATTCCTTTCATAAGTTTGGTTAGGTGCATGGAAGAGAAGGGTATGGAGGGCCATTATTCAGGCATGGGTCGACGGGACTAGGCAGACAACAGTTTAGCATAGACTAGATGGGCTGAATGGCCTTTCTGTTCTATTTCTCCATGACTATGACTCTGACTTTTTCCTCTTCTTCAAAGCAAAGCCCACTTCTTTGAACAAAATTTTTTCATCTTAGGACATTTCACTATATTTAAAATGTTATATAATTGGAGATTATTAGTTGAAAGTAAATTTTATTATCTAAGTACATGTAACCAGGTGACCGTCGGATCTTATTCAGTATTGTTAAAAGTGTACTTAGGCATCCATCCGGGTAATGCTAGGATAGTTGTCTGTGCCTTCAAGGGAGATGGTGATGTCATTACGCACATGCTGGATAGTGGGGAGACCATTTTGCTTTCTGATGAAGATGTGGTAAGGTGTTGGAATTGGGTTCTTCCCAGAGTGTGCTGGGCATGGTGAGGAAAGGTGAGCATTAATTGACAATATCCATGTGAATTCGTTTACGCTTGTTGGTGGATCAAGAATATCAGTAATTTGACATGTTTTACATGTGGATGCTTTAGATTTCCACGAGTGAAGAAATCAACGCTGGGTAGTGTGGCTTATACCAAGTTCCTCACCATCCAAGTAGGTCAGTCTTCCTGTAATTTAACTACCAGGCAATACCTTGTAAAAATTGTACCAAAATGTACCTTTTGTCTAACTTTTTTGTATCGGGACTGATTGTACATGTAACCGCGTAACGTGAATGTTTAGTCTCTGTTCGGAAGTTCAGCACGTGTGTATGTCTTACATGAGATGTATTCGCTTACATTTTCCGCTGTTATGTATAAGATGCAGGGTGGGTGGGATTCTAATGTTGTTTGTATTGTTTTCCTTCAGGATTGCCACGACTGTATCTGTACCACATTAGTACCGTATTAGTTCTGGTATTTTTTACACTGCATACGCAATTCTGTCCATACACAAGGGTGTGAATCGGAAGGTAAACTGAGATTGTAATGGCAAGAACTGGTTGTAAATTTGTTTGTTTTGTTTCGCGACCCTCTTCTGGCACTTAAACATCTAAAACAGGTAAAGGAATTAAAACCTGAAAAAGTCTTTGTTGTCCTGAGTGTGTACTTTTCCCCAGGCTACATACATATTTGTCACCATATACCCGCTTAAGATTCATTTTATTGTGGGCATTCACCATAAAGAAAGAAATACAATAGAATCAATGAAAAAACGCACACAACAGAGATGGGCAAACAACCAAAGTGCAAAAGACAACAAACCATACAAGAAGAAAAAATAATAATAGTAAATAATCAATAAATATTGAGAACACGAGTTGTAGAGTCCTTAAAAGTGAGACCAAAGGTTGTGGAGTCAGTTCAGTGTTGGGGTAATTGAAGTTATCCCCTCTGGTTTAAAAGCCAGATGGTTGAGGGGTAATAACTGTTCCTGAACTTAGTGATGTGACAGTTGAGGATCCTGTACCTCCTCTCTGATGGCAGTAGTGAGAAGAGAGCATGGCCTGGACCGTATGGGTCTTTGATGATAGATGCTGCTTTCTTGTGACAGCACTCCTTGTAAATGTATTCAGTGGTGGGGAAGGTTTTAGCTGAGATGGACTGGGCTGTATCCACTACATTTTGTAGGCCTTTCCTGTTCAAAGGCGTTGGTGTTTCCATACTAGGCCATGATGCAATCAGTCAATATATTCTACACTGCACATCTATAGAAGTTTGTCAAAGCTGCAGATGACATGCTGAATTTTCGCCAGCTTCTAAGAAAGGAGAGGTGCTGTCATGTCTTCTTTGTAACAGTAGTTACACTCTGAACCCAGGACAGATCCTCTGAAATGCTAATACTGAGGAAATTAAAGTTGCTGACTCTCTTTACCTCTACCCACCTGATGAGGACTGGCTCATGGCCCTCCAGTTTCTTTAACCTGTAGTCAATAATCAACTCTTTGGTTTTGCTGACACTGAGTGAGAGGTTGTTGTTGTGGAATTATTTCGCTAGGTTCTCTATCTCCCTCCTAAATGCTCCCTCTTATATGTTGGCAGCAAACTTAAGTATGGCATTGGAGCTGTACTTAACCTCATCACCATAAATATAAAGCGAGTAGAACAGGGGGCTAAGCATACAGCCTTGTGGTGCAACTGTGCTGATGGTAATTGTGCAGGAGATTCAGAGTTGCCAATCCAGACTGACAGGGATCTGCAAGTGAGGAAATCGAGGATCCAGGTACACAACGAGGTATTATTGTTATGAACATTTAGAATACTTGGTCACATTAAATAACATGAAATGTAATATCTTAGCAGATGCTTGTTTCACTTCATAACAGTAATATGTAGCTAACTTTTCTAATTTTTCATACTATGTGCATCACTGATAGTTGTAAGTAATGCTTTTTTTAGGTACATTGACCTTAAAATTGGTATCCGATGCATACCTCGCTATCTCTCTCCGTCTTGTTTTACGGCGGTTGGCACCCAGCTTAATGGTGCATTACTGCCACCTTCCGCTCCGCAGTGTGCAACAGACTTACATTCTAAATCCCTTCACCCAATCACACACCCACACATACCCTAACCTACACTTTATCCTCCCATCTTTGGCCATCCTAGTTCTCTATTCTGTTTATCCGTCATATCCTATATAAAAAAAACCCTGTACCCCTTAAGAAAGCTAAAAATACTCTAACCTGTGCTCATCTGATGCACACCTGAAATTGGGCTATGGTTAAATAATTGAAGCTGATTAGATAATTGAATTGAATTGATTTGACTTTAGCTCTTACATCCTTCACATACATGAGGAGTAACAACTTTTATGTTATGTCTCTGTCTAAATGTGCAATGTGCAAAATATTCAAAGAGAAAGTTAGGTGGGGAATCAGATTAAGAATTATTTTTTTTACTGAGCTGGGGAGTGAGCTGGCATTTGATAATTATGAATAACTTAAGTGGGGACCTGGTGCTTTGAAAGTTGGGTCTGAAAGGATACTCCTGCATGAATAGAGGAAAATAGGGAATTATAGACAAATAAATAAATTGCTGGAAGAACTTAGCAGGTTAAGCAGCATCTGTAGCATCTAAAGGATGCCATATTTCAGCTAAAGACTGTGCATCAGGACTGAGAGTGTAGAACAAAGATAGCTAGTTCATAGGTTAGTAGTTTTGCTCCAGAATGCAGCACTGACAGTCTCTTGTGTCTCAACTGTAGATCAATGAGCCTGACATCTGTAGTAGACAAGATACTAAAGTCCATTATAAAACATGTTATAGTAGAGCATATGTAAAACAATGACAGGGTTGGCCAAAGTTGGTAGGGATTTACAAAGGAAAACAATGCTTGAAAATTTTACTAGAAATTTTTGAGAATACAGGTGATGGAATAGATGGAGAGAACCAGTGGATATTGTGTATTTGGACTACCTGAAGGTTTTTAACAAATCCAACAAAAGAGATTAGTGTACAAAGTTAAAGCACATGGGTTTAGGGATAATAGATGGACAGAGGACTGGTTGGCAGATAAGAAACAAAGAGTAGGAATAAATTAATCCTTTCTGAGTAACAAGAAGTGACTTGTGGGGCACCACAAGTTTCAGTGCTTAGATCCTAGTGATTCATTGTAGTTCAAAGTTCAAAGTAAATTTATTATCAAAGTACACATATATCACCATGTACAACCCTAAGATTTGTTTTCTTATGTGCACGTTCAGTAAATCCAAGAACCATAATAGAATCAATGGAAAACCACACCCAACAGGATGGATAAACAACCAATGAGCAAAAGACAACAAACTGTGCAAAGAGAAAAGAGAAAAAAAAAACAATAAATATCAAGAACAAGAGATGAAGTATCCTTGAAAGTGAGTCCATAGGTTGAGGGGTTGAGGGAACATTTCAGTGATAGGGCGAGAGAAGTTGAATGAACTTATCCCTACTAGTTCAAGACCATGATTGTTGGAGGGGGGGAGTAATACCTGTTACTGAACCTGGTAGTGTGAGTTCTGAGGCAGCAGTGAGAAGAGAGCATGACCAGGGCGGTGGGGGTCCCTGATGATAGATGATGTTTTCCTGCCACAGTGCTCTGTGTAGATATGCTCAATGGAGGCAAAGACCTTACCCATGATGGACTGGGCTTTATCTGCTACTTTTGTAAGATTTTTCATTCAAGGGCATTGGTGTTTCCATCTAGGCTGTGATGCAATCAGTCAATATACTCTCCACCACACATCTACAGAAGTTTGCAAAGTTTTAGATGTCCCGCCAAATTTTCATATATACTAATTATAATATGATACATAATCATGTATTTCAGTTGGCAGAGTGAAAAGGAGTTTCTCTAGGTGTACAGTTGTCACAAAATGAGTGACATCTACGAGGAAGATACCATGATGTTCCAATGTTATTTGGTTGACTGAGTGGGCAAATGCATAGTAGATGCAGTATAATGCGATAAGTGTGAAATTACTTACCTTAGAGGCAAAGCAGAAGGGCAGATTACTGTCTGAGCAGCCATTTATGAGGAAAGGGTCTCCTGTCCTCTATTTGAAGAAAGTAAACATTCAAGTGCAGTAGGTGATTAAGAAGGCAAATGATATGCTGTTCTTCGTTGCAAGAGAGTTCAAGTCCAGGAGGAAAGATGTCTTATTCCAATTATACAATGCCTTGGTGAGACAATATCTCGAGTATTCTGCGCAGTTTTGGTTTTCTTATCTGATGAATACATAGTGCAATCTTACATTCATGGTTGAAACATTCAATAGTATGAACTTATTTTTTTAGAACCATAGCACTGTTGCCACTCATCTGGCCCCCAGAGAGATACACTATTTCAATGTTTGAGGAGCCTCCCCACTCAACTCTGCTGCTCCATGTGCAGTAGCAGAAGGAGCCTGAATTGCGGTGTTTCCTGCACAGAACCTGTACGCTGGCTGCACAAGCTTCTGTGCATCCCTCAACACGTACTCCTGGAACCTGGAATATGTCGGCAGCATTCCCCTACAGATATGTTGATGTGTTGGAAGACCAACAAGTTTCCGGTAGACTAAAGAGTGTCTTTCACCTAATTGATTATATTCCACCAGCAGTTACTAATGCCAGTGTTGTGTCTGTACAACTACCTATCAAATAAAGGCATGCATTCGGAGGTGGTTAACTTCTATATTCATTTTGCAGAGAGAGCAACAAATCAATGTGCATGCATAAGTTATCAGCCAATAATTAATGCTAAGGGGGATCATTCTACTGAAAGAAATTGATCCATACTCTACACTTCCTCCCCTTTAGATTAATGTAACATAAGCTGTATATGCAAAAAAAAATTCTTTTCCCTTCAACAGGCCATATTCAAATAAACATGCTTTCACAATAACAGTCCATAACTAACTTCGCTATACTAAAGATTCAATGTTTTAGGTGGTGCTTGGTTTCTTTCAGCATGTTGCCTTTGTACCTGTGGAGTGGCATCAGGTTTGGCAGGTGTCTTGTCCAAGAAAACTTTCTTTGTTGCAGGCGTCACGTTGGTGTTAGTGACATGATCATCAGCAGGAAGTAAGTCCAGTGGCTGTAATGTGTCTGTCTTGTTGGATTCAGTCAACTTGGATGTGTTCTCCAGCTGAGCATCCAGTATTTGATCTGCTTGACATCTCCATGTATGATCTCTAACATTAGTGGGCCAATTCTTGTAGCTATCCTACTGGGTGTCCAGTTGTCTTCTTGGTAATGATGCACTGGGACTTCCTGTCCAACCTCGAGGCTCCTTGCTGATTCACTTGGCAACTGGCTGAACTGTTTATTCTGCACGCCCCTCAGTAGATTGGGTTTCAGGAGATCTATGTGAGATCTCAGATTCCTGTTCATGAACAGTATTGCAGGTGCCTGCTTCTTGTCGCATGAACAGAGTTCCGATACACAAAAGTAAGTTGTCCATCCCATACTGTAAAGAAATGTCCTCTTTGCCCATAGCTTTAACAGACTTCTTGAAGGTTTAGATAAACCCTTCAGCTAACCCATTTGTTACTAGGTGGTGAGGAGCTGACTTGAAATGTTTAATGCTATTTTTCTTCATGAATAGTTTAAGCTCTTCTAACGTGTACTGTGGTCCATCGTATTCACAATTTGTTCTAGTAAACCATCTCTGGAGATGATAGTCCTCAGAGTGGAAACAGTCTTTTCTGAGGTGGTTGACTTCATTGGTATGACCTCCGGCCACTTTGAATGAGCATCCACAGCAATCAGAAACATGGTGCTCATGAATGGCCCAGCGAAGTCAATCTGTACTCTTTGCCATGGTGATGATGGCCACTCCCATGGGTGTAAGAGTGCCTGTGGGGGTGCATTTTGAACTTTGTGGCATCCCAAATAACTTTTGGTCATCTTCAATCTGTCTATCTATTCCCATCCACCATATATAGCTCTGGGCGAGACTCTTCATCCTGACTGTACTCAGGAGTCCTTCACGCACTCTGGTGTGCAGTTTAGAGGGAACCACACATCAGGGTCCTTTGACATACAGACAGTTGATCTCATCTCACTGAGAATTCTGGAAACATAGGATTACCATGAGCAAGGAATGGTGTTGGGCCATTCCTTGTTTCTCTTTGAATTTCAGAATTTGTTATCAGCAGCTGGTCCACCAGTGCTGTGCGGAACATTTCTGCTGGGTCAAGGAATGAGGACTTTTCTTCTTCAGTTGTCAACAGTGGAAGATGTGACAAGCCATCAAGTTTGCTCTGTTATTTGGTACCCTTGAACTCTATGTCATAAAAGTGGGCTCCTAGGAAAAATGCCCAACATTGCATCGGGATAGCAGACATCACTGGGTATCCTTCCTGGGATGGAAAATAGACACAAGGGGCTGGTGGTCTGTCACTAGAGTGAACATTTTTCTGTAGAGGTGTTTGTGGAACTTCTTTATTCCCCCATACTAGGCTAAGGGCCTCTTGGTCGATCTGTGCACAGTTGTATTCTGCGCTCGTCAGTGATCTTGAAGCAAATGCAATTGGACATTCAGGTCTGTCTTTCATAGCGTGTGACAAAACAGCACTAAAGCCATAAGGGGAGCATCGCATGCCAGTTTGATGGACAGAGATGGGTCAATGGGTGAGCAGTTCATCTGATGTTATTAGTCTCCTTGTTTTCTTGAATTCTCTTTTATCTCTTTCTGACCACTCCCACTTTGCTCCTGTCTGCAACAGTGCATTCAATGGGTGTAGTACTGTAGCAAGATTTGAGAGAAGCCTGTAGTAGTAGTTTACAAGGCCCAAGTATGACTTGAGTTGTGACACATTTTCCGGTTTGTGTGCCTGCAGCACTGCTTCAGTCTTTTCCTGTGATTTATGTAAGTCATGCTCATCAATGACATGTCCATAATGAGATTTCCTTCTCGGAAAACTCTAAGTTCTCTCTCTTTACATGCAGACTACAGCCACTCAGCCTGGTAAGCAGTTTACCAGAGTTCTGGAGGCGCTCTTCATCATTTTTGCCAGTCACAATGATGTCATCAAGGTAACATTGTGTTCTTGGGACATCTTGGAACATTTGGTCTATTGCTCTTTGCCAGATTGCTGGAACTGATGCGATACGAATGACCAGGAGATTATACTGGAACAGTCCCTTGTGAGTGTTGATTATGAGGAAATTCTTGCATGGCACCTCAAGCTCCTTTTGCAGATAGACTTGTGACAAATCAATCTTTGAAAACCTCTCCCCTGCCTGCCGAAGATGCAGAGATGTCTTCTATTCGTGCAGGGGTACTGCACAGTACACAGCACAGGGCTGATCCTCACTTTGAAGTCCCCACATATGCAAACAGCCCTGGCCTTCTCTTTCTTGATCACCGGGACAATGGGTATGGCCCAATTAACCTTGGAGAGAATGCCAGATGCCACCAAGCTCTGAGGTTCAGGATCAACTTTAGGATGGAGTGCATTAAAGCACTAGCCACGCTTTATGGAGTTTTGGATTGCTGCTTCATCCAGTTCAGTTCCTGCCTTCATGCCTTTGCATTTACCAATACCCTTCTCAACAACTTCTCCTTTGCATTTACCAATACCCTTCTCAACAACTTCTCATAAGCAGACGTGACGGTCTCTGGTTAGTGCTACTGTTTGAGCTGCAGTTGCTTGTTGATGACAAATTGAGAGCTTTGATTGTGTGCCAGTCTAGTTGGATTTTTCTCAACTATTCACGTCTGAAAAATGCTGGCCCTTTACTTTTCAACACAAGGCTCTATCTGCTGTGTTTGGCCTCTGTACATCATATTCACTTTCAGTTTGCCTTTGGGAGACACATTTTCACCTGAGTAGGTCTTTAGTATCACCGAAGTCTTTTCTAAAGGTAGCTTAAAAAACAGTTGGTTGAATCAGCCTCTGAAATTGCAGGCAAAGTTGACCCTGTATCTGGCTGTTTTCTCAGTTTTACGCCAGACACATCCATTGTGATCTATATGGTTTTGCGATCTGCTTCAGGTAATGCTATACAATTCTAGACATGACAGCTCACCTTTGTCAGACTCTGGTGTCTGATTTAGCTTCACATTCTGTCATTTTATGCATTTGTTTAGTTTCGTGTTTGGAACTTTTCTCTCTGTGTGTTTCTTCTCTTTGTTTGTGCTTTTCATCTGACTTACACTCTCTGTATTTGATCTTGTCTGTGACGCTTTCTGTAAACTTTTTCTTTGAACCAACAGTCATTTGCATCATGGGAGGATTTGCCACATTGATAGCATTTTTGGCTTTTTGCACTGTTCAGGGACACTTTGTGTGTTTCACATTCTTTTCTGTATTTCTGCCACATCCTTTGCTGCAGTCTCTAACAGAAAGTCCATCTCTAAGGTCACAGTATTGGGAAAATTTTCACAGTTCAGCAATGTATTCAGAAAGGCATTCATCCTTTGACTGGTTCTTTTTGTGAAATCTAAATCTCTCAGCTATTACTCGTGGTTCAGTGCTCAAGAGATTTTGCAAAATTGCAACAATTTTGTCAAACGTCTTGCTTGCTGGCTTTTCAGGAGTTACTGAGTAACATAAGAGATTGTACGTTCTAGCATCCATTAAGCTAAGAAGTGTGGAAGCATTTTTTACCTCATTCACACTGTTACCATTATAATACAGTTCAATCCTCTTGATATATGATTCCCAGTCTTCATTAGCACTATCAAATTTGTCAACATTCCCGACTAAGGCCACTGTCACATTATTTTTACTGTAGCTTTGCTAGTTGTGTGTCTCTCACTGGGTACTCTGCACTGTTACTCTCAATCCTTTTTCCAGAATCTGTGACCCCCTTCTCCGTACTGTTTCACTCTTCTCCCTTGCCATCTTTCTTCCTTCCTCTGAACTTCTGTCATACCGTAACTGTCAGTGCAGGTGGTGATATACGCTGACGTTCAAGTTTGTACTCATTGCCAATTTGTTGTGTCTGTACAACTTCCTATCAAAAACTAAAGGCATGCACTCGGAAGTGAAGTTAATGTGTATATTCACTTTGCAGGGAGAGCAACAGATCAATGTGCATGCGCAAGTTATTAGTCAATCGTTAGTCCTATGGGGAGTTATTGTGCTAAAAGAAATAGATCCATGCACTACATCTAGCTGCTCAGGATGAGATGTGAGTCAACACACCTTCTTGATAAATCCATAATCTGCAAAGAGGTGGGTGACTGTCTCATCCTCCACATAATCGTCACAAGGACAATGTGCTTTGAGGGTGATATGCTAACTGTGCAAGAAGGATCTGACTGTGAGGGCTCCTTTCACAACCAGCCAAGCGAGGTCTTCGTGCCTGTTGGTGAAGTCTGATGATGAGGCATTCTGCCAGATGATTTGGACGGCATGCTCCAGGAACCACCCCACTGAATCCATGGATGATCTGTCTGCCAGAGAAAACAGGATCTCCCAGTGGCCACACATTTTAATTCCACGTCCCATTCCCATTCTGATATGTCTATCCACGGCCTCCTCTACAGTAAAGATGAAGCCGCACTCAGGTTGGAGGAACAACACCTTATATTCCATCTGGGTAGCCTCCAGCCTGATGGCATGAACATTGACTTCTCTAACTTCTGCTAATGCCCCACCTCCCCCTCGTACCCCATCCGTTATTTATTTATATACACACATTCTTTCTCTCTCTCCTTTTTCTCCCTCTGTCCCCCTCACTATACCCCTTGCCAATCCTCTGGGCTTTTTCCCCCCCCTCCCCCTTTTCTTTCTCCCTAGGCCTCCTGTCCCATGATCCTCTCATATCCCTTTTGCCAATCACCTGTCCAGCTCTTGGCTCCATCCCTCCCCCTCCTGTCTTCTCCTATCATTTCGGATCTCCCCCTCCCCCTCCCACTTTCAACTCTCTTACTAGTTCTTCTTTCAGTTAGTCCTGACAAAGGGTCTCAGCCCAAAACGTCGACTGTACCTCTTCCTAGAGATGCTGCCTGGCCTGCTGCGTTCACCAGCAACTTTTATGTGTGTTGCTTGAAATTCCAGCATCTGCCGATTTCCTCATGTTTACCTGTGACTTGTAAAGTGCCGCAGGGATCCATACTAGGTTCATTGTTGTTTGTCATCTATATCAATGATCTGGATGATAACGTGGTAAACTGGATCAGCAAATTTATAGCTGACATGAAGATTGGGGTGTAGTGGACAGCAAGGAAGACTAGCAAAGCTTGCAGTGGAATCTGGACTTGCTGGAAAAATGGACTGAAAAATGGCAGATGGAATTTAATGCATTCCAATATGAGGTGTTGCACTTTGGGACGACAAATTAGGGTAGGTCTAACTGGGGAACGGTAGAACAGATAGGGTCATAAAGAAAGCTTTCAGCACATTGGCCTTCATAAATCAAAGTACTGAGTACAGGAATTAGGATGTTATATTGAAGTTGTATAAGACATTGGTGAGGCCAAATTTGGACTATTGTGTGCAGTTTTGGTCACCTACCTACAGGAAAGACTTAAACAAGGTTGAAGAAGTGCAGAATTCAAGTATTTTGCCAAGTCTTGAGGACCTGAGTTATAGGGAAAGGGTGAGTAGGTTCAGACTTTATTCTCTAGAGCATCGAAGAATAAGGGGAGATTTGATAAATGTATACAAAATTATACATTTATAGATAGAGTAAATGCAATCAGTCTTTTTCCCAATGAGGCTGGGTGAGACCAGAGCTAGAGGTCATGGGTTATGAGTAAAAGGTGAACTGTTTTAGGGGAACATGAGGGAGAACTTCTTCACTCAGAGTGTGGCGAGAGTGTGTAATGAGCTGCCAACGTAAGTGGTAGATGCAGATTTGATGTCAACATTTAAGGGGAAAATTTTTAAGTACATGGATAGAAGGGGTATAGAGAGCTATGGTTCAGGTGCAGGTTGATGGGACTAGGCAGATTAATAATTCAGCACAGAGAAGATGGGCCAAAGGGCTATATCATAGAGTTACATATATTTGTGTTACACGCACAGCCTGATGCAGACACATGGAGTTCAGTTTTGATTACCTTATTGGCAGTGATTTTTTTTGTTTGAATATAAATTAATCAAATAAAATAGGTTTGTTATTTTAGTTTTGGGTTAATATATTGGCAATCATAACTGGAAAAAGTTAATAGTGCATGCAATCAAAATAGAAATGGTTGGATTTTTAATGTTACTTGCCTGTACCTGAATCACAGAATGATATGACATAAAAAAGAAGCCATGCTATTTCAGGCATTGATGCAGTGGGACAGCACTGAAACACAGCTCTCACAGATCCACCAGCGTGGTTTTAATCCTGACCTCCAGCACTGTTATGTGTCTGCAAGGATTCCCTGCCCCACCAAGTCCTCCTGCTTTCTCCCAAATCCTAAAAGATGTCAGTGCTTAGTTGCTATTGTAATTTGCCTCTAAAATGTAGGTGGTCTGTAGAGTCTGAAGGTATTGATGGGACTATGCAGAGAATTAAATGTGATTAGTGTAGGATTAGTGTAAAATGGGTATTTCCTGGTCAGCATTTTCTTGTTGGGCCAAAAGGCCTGTTTTTGTTGTTTTATTCTATGACTCTATGATTCATAGAAAGAACTCTCCAAATGGTCACACTCCCTTATTTTTCCACATATGCCTTCAAATTATATTCCATTTCTTCTCTTTGTATTTTTTATGTGAAATGCTACAAAGGCTCTTAACTGCATTTTCATCTCATCAACTGTGCGTGTGTGGAAAACAACTTGAAAAACAAATATGTAATAACAGGCTGTCTTTTTAATTACAAGCTTCACGAGCCTGCTGAAAGCATACAAGAGTAGGTAGTCAGTGCTTGATAAAACTCAAATCTCAATTGTAATAGAAAAGTATAATCTGCCCGGTGCTCTCCGAACAGAACATTTACCACTTAAGCCATAAAAATAATGTTTCCAAACAATTTTACACATGGATTATAATTATCCATGGAATATTTCCAACAGAAAAGTGGAAAAATGACGAATTTACATCTTTATCACGTTCATCCATTATCAACCAATTTGCATCATAAGGACAAAGGGCATTTGCAAGTTTAAGATCTTATATAAATACAAATTGCATTTTACAAAACAAAATATTTATGCAAAAAGGATTAGTATTTTTTATACCAGCAGCTTTATATAAGATTCTAAGTACAACAAACACTAATATTTTGGAGAATTGATATGGTTTAATACAGATTGAAAAACTGCTTTTTAATCATAGAGAATTACTACTTTGGTAAATTGGAACTCTACAATTTTTTAAATGGAACTTATCCGTATATTATTGGAATTTATAAAGGCATTTTATTCATTAGTTTAAAAGGTGCACATCATTTCTCTGCAGAAGTTTATTTTCTAAGAATATGACTAGTATAATTTTCCCTTATTATCATAGTATCTATTTTCCATATTTTGCTGAACCTCGCTGTAAACATAGGAACAGTTCAGAGTTATAAGTGATAAAGACAGGACCAAAGCAAAAATCATTGTCTCTAGCATTATGCACATTATCAATAATGATCTTTGTGTTGTATGCTATTGGCTTACTTTTAAAATTAGGCAGCCTAAAAATTTGTATTAAGAATATGCTGTGCATTTCTCCTGAAGAAGTTCTAATGCTTGCTCTTTTATGGAACTGATAGCTGCTGAGGCAAAAAGCTTCAAGTTATTTATTTATGGTGATAAATATGGTGGCTCATTGTGATTCTCATGTTCCTTTGTTCAGTTGACTATGTCATTGATTTTTGTCTGGTGATATCTGTCACCATGTTTAAGTCACTTTTAGTCATCTTGTGGGAAGACCACTGTGTTGTAAATTGGCTTTAACGAAATTAGTCAATTGTTTTTGCCCTGCAGTTGGAATATTTTTATTTGTGTTTGTTCAATAACATCTACAATGTATTATCAGTTGTGTTACTGGAATCCAAGAGGAATGAAACTGCCCTTGTCCATCAATTGTTCTGCTTGTAACAAGGTCAAATAACAAGAAAAAGCATTTTCTTGAATATTCAACTCAGTGTAGGCAATATACAATAATGGTGTGTACAGGTCTAAATAAATCAGCACCAAATCTACACTGAATCAAGTAAAAAATTCTTACTGATGTTACTGTTGCCTGGAAATTCAATTGCTTGTGTATTTTTCAGTTTTGCACTGGAAAATAAAATATTATTCAGAATATAACCCATTATCAATAATTTCTGGGTGATTTTTGTGTCACTCTGAAAATTTAACAGTAGAAATTTACCTTCCAATTAGTATGCGTTAGGGTTTCAACCTGAAGCATCAATATTCCCTCCCCCCACCCCCCGGATGCTGCTTGACTTGCTAAATTCCTCCAGCAGATTGTAGCTGATTTTGATAAATTTCATTATGCAGGAAGAGACCGACACTGTAATAATTGCATGACTCAAATTAGTTACCCATTTATTCTTCAAATCCTCGCTATCCTTGTTGTAGAAGTGAATGGTTGATTGTCACCTGTTTCTGTATCCTACTAAATCAGATGCAGTTGTGTTGACCTAATGTGGTGCCATACCCAAATCAACCTTCACGTACTTTTTACCCAGAGAATTGCTGATGAGTGCTTCATACAGACACCTAGACATGGAACATCAGAATTGTATAAACAACATAACCAAAAAGGAAGAAAGTGGATTTCTTAGGAAACTGCACTTTCATGTGTAGATGCACAAGGGCAAGTAGTCTACCTCTGATGTAAACAATTGTGACTTGATTTTCCTCCTTTAGTATTTCCTTTCTTCCACAAATGTCTCAGAAGAGGAGGTTTCTTAAACAATGATCATTGGCAAAAGTTTGAATTCAAGTTTTATTCTCAGCTTTAGCATCAGTTTTTGATGCTGAACAATATTCATAGGTCCTAAGCAACATCAAGATAATGTAACCTTTTTATTTTGCCAGAAAATGGTTAAAATGAAAGAAGCTTCAGCTTTAAATCTGTCTTATTTTAGGGACGTTAAAATGTTTTAATTATTCAGGCAATATTATATAAATGATAATCTCCAGAATGTTTAATTTTGCACGTCAAAGTGTATCATTTATTGACCAATGGTAGCTCATATATTGTTGAACTATAGGATATAACTAAATGATAAATGTATATATGAATGGAAATGCAATGTAAGTGCTTTCTAAAATCTGGCAGGCATTGAAATGCACAAGTAGTTTTGTAACTCATTATTTCTACAGATCTATTTCAATGTATAATGTCACTTTCCAGTCCTAACTGACAACATTCAGTCATTAACCTTTGATATATCTGTAAATTATTGGCTGTTATGTGGGTAGTACAGCCTTGAACTTTCACCTGCATTTTGAGATCTTGCAGCAGAAATAATGAAATGTTTTCTTTAAAACAAAGGACACAAGCAAGGTAATTAGGGGAAAAGAGCAATACAAAACTGGATACAAAACTGTAAAGGAGAAGCTTGATTCTATGATAATTTAAGACCATAAGACCATAATATATAGGGGCAGAATTAGACCAGTTGTCCTGTCAGGTCTCCTCCACCATTTCATGGGGGCTGATCCAGTTTTCCTCTCAGTCCAATCTCCTGCCTTTTCCATTCATACCTTGACTAGTCAAGAAACTATCAACCTCTGCCTTAAATATACGCAATGACTTGGTCTCCACAGCCACCATTGGCAACAAATTCCACAGGTTCACCACCCTTTGGCTAAAGAAATTCCTCCCTATCTCCATTCTATAAGGATGCCCCTCTATTCTGAGACTGTGTCCTCAGGTCTCAGACTCTCCCACCATAGAAAACACCCTCTCCTCATCCAATCTATTCAGGCATTTCAACATTTGATATGTTTCAATGAGGTCACCCCTCATTCTTCTGAATTCCAGTGAGTAGAGGCCCAGAGCCATCAAACGCTCCTCATATGACAAGCCTTTCCAGAATCATTTTTGTGAACTTCCTTTGAACCCTCTCCAATGTCAGCTCATCTTTTCTAAGACAAGGGGCCCAAAACTGCTCACAATACTCCTAGTGAGGCCTCACTAGTGCTTTATAAACATTTAAAGAGACTCTGTTGATATTTTTCCACCCTCTGCTTGATACATTATCTCACAGTAACACTACATTCCTTCCCCAGAAGTGGAAATAGAGCATTGAATTGCATCCTCAAGTTACTTTACATGATTGAGGTGTCAGACATTGTCAAGCATTAACAATGATGTGAAGACTGTAAGGGTCAAATCCATCAAATGCTTATGTAAAATGCCTGATCTAAACAATGCCATGAAATTTAAATTATCTGGAGACTTTGGTCCAATCTCTGAAATGGTAGTTGAGCTATAAATTACAAACTTTAAGAGTGCTAGTGCATCCAGAAATAGAATGATTTTACAGATTAACACATGGCTAAGGAGTTGGTGTAGGAGGGAGGGCATAAGGTTTTTGGATCATTGGGTTCTCTTCCAGGAAAGGTAGAACCTGTATAGAAGAGATGGTTTGCACCTGAACTGGAAGGGGACTAATATCCTAGTGGAAAAATTTGCTAGTGCTGCCCAGCTGGGTGGGAGGTGGTGTTTAAACTAGGGACCACAGGCACAGTTAGGAATCACAAGGTTGAGCATGTCCTAAGCTGTGTATATTTCAATGCAAGAAGTATCGTGGGAAAGGCAGATGAACCCAGGTCATGGATCAACATCTGGAATCATGGTGTTGTAGCCATTAGTGAGACTTGGTTGCAGGAGGAGCAGGAGGGGCAGGACTGGCAGCTCAATATTCTGGGTTTCCGTTGCTTCAGACATGAGAGAGTGGGAGGTATTAAAGGACAAGGGGTGGCGTTACTGGTTAAGGAAAATGTCATGACAGTGCTCAGTCAGGACAGACAGGAGAACTCGTCTAAGTGAAGCGTTATGGGTAGAAATGAGTAATAAGAAAGATATGACCACATTAATGGGGCTATATTACAGACCACCTAACAGTCTGAAGGATTTAGAGGAACAAATTTGTAGAGAGATCGCAGACTCTTGCGAGGAACATAACTATTGCAAAAACAATAAGGTTGTTATTGCAGGTGATTTTAACTTTCCACATATTGACTGTGACTTTCATACTGCAAAAGGACTAATTGGGATAGAGTTTGTCAAATGTGTTCAGGAAAGTTTTCATTGAAGTCCCAACAAGAAAGTGTGTGAGATTTAATCTGTTATTAGTGAATGAGACATGGCAGGTGACAGAGGTTTGTGTAAGGGAACACTTTGCACCTAGTGATCACATTACCATTAGTTTCAAAGTAAATATGGAAAGTGTTGGCGCGTGGCCAAGTGGTTAAGGCGTTCGTCTAGTGATCTGAAGGTTGTTAGTTCAAGCTTGGCTGAGGCAGTGTGTTGTGTCCTTGAGCAAGGCACTTAACCACACATTGCTCTGCGACGACACCGGTGCCAAGCTGTATGCGTCCTAATGACCTTCCCTTGGACAACATCGGTGGCGTGGAGAGGGGAGATTCGCAGCATGGGCAACTGCTGGTTTTCCATACAATCTTGCCCAGGCTTGCGCCCTGGAAACCTTCCAAGGCGTAAATCCATGGTCTCACGAGACTAATGGATGCCTATATAAATATGAAAAGAAATATGTCTGGTTCACAGGTTGAGATTCTAAATTGGAGAAAGGCCAATTTTGATGGCATCAGAAATGACCTGGCAATTGTGAATCGGGTCATTCTGTTTTCTGGCAAAAGCGTACTTGGTATGATGGAGGCCTTCAAAAGTGAAATTTTGACAGTACAAAACTTGTACATGGCTGTCAGTATAAAAAGTAAGGATAACAGGTGTAGTGAACCTTAGTTTTCAAGAGATATTGAGGCCCTGGTTAATAAATGAAAAGGAAGTATATTGCAGGTATAGGCAGGTAGGAACAAATGAGGTGGTTATGGAGTGTAAGAAATGCAAGAGAAAATATAAGAAAGAAATCAGGAGGACTAAAAGAAAGCATGGTTGCTTTAGCAGACAATGTGCACATGCTATGTCAGTGCCAGAATGTATGGTGAAACTTGCAGACCGCCCCCAGCACACACATGCATGTATTGATCGTTGGTTGTTAATGTAAATGGCACATTTCACTGTATGTTTCAATGAACATGTGTAAAATAAACTTAAATCTTGAATTTAGAGATCATACCTGTTGCTTTTAGATTCTCCAGCTAAAGGAAACAGATTCGCAAAACCTTCCTTGTGACTTCCTCCCCAGAACAGGCACATTCAAATTTGACAACCTTTCGTCATAAGATAGGCTTTTCATCCAAGTATGCACTCACGTGCAGTAAGTGTTGCACTGCAGCCAAGGCAAGCATTCCCATCTCCATTCTAGTACATTACCCCGAGCCTCATAACTGCTCTCCTTTGCAGCATTACTTTGTTGCACACATTGTCAAGATTTATTTTGAAATTTTATGTTTGCTACATATACTTCTGATGGAGAGATCCCCAAAAAAGATCTAATACATTTATAAATTTGATCTCTCTTGATGTCTTTGAACTCCGACATTTTCCCAACAATGGTTGTCAGCTAACTAGTTTGTCGTTCCTTGTTTTCCTGTTCTCTCTCCATAGGTACAATTCCTTTTGTTTGCTACTTTCTAGATGGTGGCACTGTGGTCAAATGCTTGGAATTATGGCAGATCAGAGACAGAACTAGCAGAGGAAAACCTTTGTACACAACTGTGAGGGCAGAGTCCAAATATTGCACACAATACGTTGGCCACTGTGTATGAAAGAATAGTGCTGTGTGAGATGTACACAATAAATGGAAATGCATGAAACGAATGCTGGTTCCCTAAACATGTCACAACCAAAGACTTTTCTACGGAGTCTACGCGCCTGTGCAGGCGGGCTGCAGAACAGTTTCAGCTCATGGGTATGCATGTTCCAGCTAATTACTGTTTCATTATGGTGGCATTTAACTCCCTTCTTTTCATTCTAGTCTCGCCAAGACTTGACCAAAAGCACAGCAACATTTACGCTGCTTGCTTACCCTCGTACTTGTCCAGGAAAGAGGACTACCATTTTGACTGACACTTTAAAAAAGCGGTATTCATTTAGTATTCAGTTATTGCTTCCAGCCGCAGTGTTGCCATTTGAGAGTTTTAGTTAATAGCCCTGTTGGCTAGCTTGTATTTTTTTTCTATTCCTTTAAATTCTGCAACAGTTCTTATTAAAGTTAGTGCACTGTTGACTCACTTCAGTAGATGTCTCTCCCTCTCTCTGTACTTGGGCCTAATCCAAACATTTTGACAAAACAGTGTTAGATCATATGCCTTTTCGGCTGTACAGAAATTTCAAGTATTTTCTTAATTTAGTTCATGCCTGAAATCCCATGTTTTGCAGCACAGCTCTTAACTTAGTAAACATCTTGGAGATTTCCTGGTGCCTTTACGAAATGGGTCCCAAAAGCCTGTCAGCTATTTATTCAGAAATGTAACATTGTAAAGCAGGTACTTATAATTTGAGGAATGCATTTGTTCTGCAGTTTTAATTTAATGAGTAGTATGCTATAGTTCTGACTTTTTTACTTGTCATTACTTTCGTTCCATTCAATGCTGCTTTTGTTGCAGACTTCCCATACCAGTTTTCCTGTTGTCAGCAGAGTTTTCTCTACTGCTGTAATTTGTAATTCAGTCCACTAAATTTACCTATGGCAGTAGAAACAAAATATAGGTCAGGCAGCAACAGAATCAGAATCAGAATCAGGTTCATTATCACCGGCATGTGATGTGAAATTTGTCAACTTAGCAGCAGCAGTTCGATGCAATCTAGCAGAGAGAGGAAAAAAAACATAATAATAAATAAACAAGTAAATCAATTATGTATATTGAATAGATTTTTTAAAAATGTGCAAAAACAGAAATACTGTATATTAAAAAAAGTGAGGTAGTACCCAAAGCTTCAATTTCCATTTAGGAATCGGATGGCAGAGGGGAAGAAGCTGTTCCTGAATCGCTGAGTGTGTGCCTTCAGGCTTCTGTACCTCCTACCTGATGGTAACAGTGAGAAAAGGGCATGCCCTGGGTGCTGGGTCCTTAATAATGGTCACTGTCTTTCTGAGACACTGCTGCCTAAAAATGTCCTGGGTACTTTGTAGGCTAGTGCCCAAGATGGAACTGACTAGATTTACAACCATCTGCAGCTTCTTTCAGTCCTGTACAGTAGCTCCTCCGTACCAGACAGTGATGCAGCCTGTCAGAATGCTCTCCACAGTACAACTATGGAAGTTCTTGAGTGAATTTGTTGACATGCCAAATCTCTTCAAACTCCTAATAAAGTATAGCCACTGTCTTGCCTTCTTTATGACTACATCAATATGTTGGGACCAGGTTAGATCCTCAGAGGTCTTGACACCCTGGAAGTTGAAGCTTCTCACTCTCTCCACTTCTGACCCTCGATGAGGATTGGTATGTATTCCTTCATCTTATCCTTCCTGAAGTCCACAATCAGCTCTTTCATCTTACTGATGTTGAATACCAGGTTGTTACTGCAGCACTATTCCACTACTTGGCATATCTCACTCCTGTACGCCCTCTCGTCACCACCTGAAATCCTACCAACAATGGTTGTATCGTCAGCAAATTTATAGATGGTAGTTGAGCTATGCCTAGCCACACAGTCATATGTATATAGAGAGTAGAGCAGTGGGCTAAGCACACACCACTGAGGTGCACCAGTGTTGATCGTCAGCAAGGAGGATATGTTAACAGCAATCTGCACAGACTGTTGTCTTCCGGTTAGGAAGTCGTGGATCCAGTTGTAGTGGAAAGAGACTCAAAATTCATGTCTCCAATCATAAGTTAGCTCTAACTGGAGGAAATTTTTTCACAGAATTAGTACTTTCCTCAGAGAGCTCCATTGAGAAAAAAATCTGACTTCTCTTCATTGGAAAAGACAGAACTAAATGTATTATTAGTTAAGCTTAAGAAAATAAGTCTCCAAAAAGAACAAAAAAAAAATCTGCTGCTCTTCAATCTGCAGAATCTCTTCAAGAGCTTCTGAGATGCCAATAACCTGCCCTTCTAGCTGCCAGGATGCTCAATGAACTTGGAAAAAAACCTGTTTAAAATGATGCAATTTCCTTTCCGATTCTCTGAAAGGTTGAGCTGCTAAATGAGTAACAATGGGAAATTTATCCTTTTATTGGGTTTTCTGGAAATACCCCTGATATTATTGGATGTGAGAATATTACTGTTTTCAAATACTCTAAGCTTAAATTGTCAATAATACAGATTCAATTTCAATGTTTGTTCTTAGTTATTGTCTTTAATTGCCTTTAAGAAGGATGTAGGGTACTGTTCCAATGACTTAGGCACCCTAGCTACTTTGCACAGTATTGTATGAACGAGCATTATGTAGGTTTTGTGCTCTACTGTAACTTTAATGTTGCTGTGTAATTCAGCCATTGGTTCCATAGACAAATGTTCATAGATGCTGCCAGGAATGATGTTCAGTATTTTAAAAAGTCAATTCCAACAGCTACTTGGGAGTTTATGAGATTGTCATTGAATCTGCTCAGGGAACCAAGTCCAGAACTGCCAGGAACTTGATCTGATCATTTGATTTGTATTTACCTGTATTGCTTTCAATTAATACAATCATTTTCTTTTTAATATAAGTAAAATGTATCATTGACATTGACTGTCAATATAGGGACCTTCCAGCCATTCATCATATTAATCCAATTGATGAGTGAAGAAATCAGAATGCGTGATAAAGTGATACAAGTTCAAGGTAAAAAATTGATTTGAAACTGCCTTACTAATTATTTCTCCTATAAAATCCTCTTTGTTTTGGGGATATGCAACAATATTCCATGGGAGTGGGGTGGGGGAATATGTTATGTGTCAGTGTTGCTTTGGAATTTATTGGTGATCAAAGGTATTCATATATTTCTTAAGTGACATATAACTTCAAGGGAGAAGCAACAAACCACACTGTGTGTTTTTATTCCTGTAAACTAATTCAGCTGAAACTGTTGAAAACTATTGAAGCATACTCTGAAGTGCACATATTGGGTTGAATTGAATGCTCAGTATTTACTTTGCGGACAGCAAATGTTTATTTCTGAAGGGCTTTCCCAAAATGTGGAGAAACAGCTTAAATGGCATCTTCAAACAGGTGAGAACCCTGGGTCTGTGGTGTAAATGAGTCTAAGTTTATCTTGAAGAACTGAATGTACCATTATTACCAGATATATTGTTGTTCCTGATACTACTGTTTACCTGAGGATTGCTGGGTTCAATAAAGGTCACACTGTTGTTACCTCTGCCCTAGTTTATGTGCTTATTATGCATTCCACCAGACACTAGCAGAGCAAGCAGTAAATTTCCTTGCTGGCAACAGAATAACATTTAGACAGATTGGAAGTAAATCTCCTTATGAAGAATCCCATTCAATGCCAGATATGTGGCTGGATTTTAGAAAAATATATTGTCCAAGTTTAGTGAACAGTTTTAGCATGTCAAAATAATAGGCTGCCAGACAATTCACACTGACATGAAAATCAAGAACTGCAGATGCTGAAAACTTGAACTAAACACGGAAAATTCTGTAAATGTGCAATGGAGCAGGTAGCATCTGTGAAAAAGAAACAGAGTTTATGTTTCTGATCAAAGACCATCGAGATTTGTGATGAAGACCAGTGTGAAACATTAACTCTATTTATCTTTCTGTAGATGCTACTTGACCTATTGAGGTTATGACAATTTCTGTTTTCATTTTCATATTATGAGAAGTTTTTCTTCAAATGTTAATGAGTTAATCTGAAAGAAATAAACTAGCTTTGCCATCAGTTTTGATTCATTAATTTATGAATATTGTAGATGTTGTGTATTTAGTATTTCAGTAATATTTGAGTAATATTGTAAATGTATTGTTTAATTAAGATTCTTTGTTGTTTACATAATATATTATGCGTTTTATGTAAAAGTAAGTGAATGGCATATGTTATTACGTCACCACGTCAAAAGTGTGTACCTCACTAAAGTAAAAATGAGACGCATCTCCCAGCTCCCTTGTTTTTTGTTCAATTAGTTTCAGGATTTACAAAGGTAACAGTGGCAATGAGTAAGTTTTAAAATGAACCTGAGATGATTACCTACCTGTTGAAGCACTGTGAGATGTTTGAGTTTTAAAAAATAGCATAACACACTTCCTTTGCAAAAGTGGGAGAGAAAAAAAGGCAAAATAATGGCGGAATTCATAAACAGTGATTGCCAGGTGATAATAATAATAAATTAAAAAAGAAAAAGCAGAAGTGGCTGGCTACATTGGAAAGATAAACATGTTCAATTGCACAACACATAATTGGAATGAGCAGTATTTTAAAGCAAACAAAAATGAAAAGTGAGTGACAGTTTCACTGAGTACATTGGGTAGAAGGACTTACAGTTTGCTTAGAAGCTTGACTTCTCCAACCAAACCAGCTGAAATGAGCTTTACTGATATCATGAAAGTATTGCAGCCACATTTAGAACTAAAAAACATTGTTGATTGTAGAATGCATTAGGTTTCATAACTGGAATCAAAAGGAAAAGGAGTCTATTTCAGAACAATGTGGCTGAATTGAAGAGATTGTCTGAGCGTTGCAAGTTCAGTGATGGGCTTAATGATGCACTGAGAGATTGTTTAGTTTGTGGAATCTCACAAGAAAGTATTCAAAAATGGCTCCTAACTGAAACACAACTTATGTTTAAAATAACAGTTGAAATCACTATATCAATGGAAACTACAGCCAGAGATGCAACTGAGTTGCAGTCAGGAATGAAAGTGAGTGTGAATAAAATCATAACATTTAAACAGAAACAGGCCTGGCTGAACAAACTTGTATTATTGTTGTGGCAGGAGCTCACTGACACCATAACAATGCAGATTTAAAGGGAAAGCTTGCAGAAAATGCAGCAAAGTTGGACACATACAAAGACCATGTCGGGCAGACAAAAATAAATGGACTGCACAGGGAAGAGCAAAAGATAAGAAGTAGCAGTTTCTAAAAGAGCACTAGTCTGCATGTTGTTGATGAAAAATCTGATAATGATGAGAATAACATAGCACTGGGTAGCCCTGAGACTTATAATGTGAGAACTGACAAGAAACAAACAATTCGACTTACCCCAGAAGTGAACAGCAAATTAATTTAAATTGAATTGGACACTGAATTGGCTGTTTCAGTTATTTCACAAAATGAGTTTGAATGGCATTTTAATGATACCGAACAGAAGCCTGCAGATATCCAACTAAGAACTTATACTAGAGAAAAGATAATTCCTGTAGGAATGGCATTTGTTACAGTGAAATACAACATCCAACAAGCCATATTGGGCTTGTATTTGGTAAAAACAGGAGAGCCAGCATTGTGGGGCTGTGATTGGCTGAGACAACTATAACTTAATTGGAGATCCAGCTACAATTTGCATGTCACATTCCCTATAATAGAGTGAGCCAAAAGCAAATTAAGTAAGGTACTGGATAATACCACAGCAATGTTCAAGGATGGCATTGAAAAACTTAAACATATCAAGGGTAAAACCAAAATCCCACACTCAAGTTTTCCAAAGCCCATAAAGTAGTCAGTGAGCTATATTGCATGGAGGCTGGAGGAAGTCTTTCTAAGGTTGAGTGAAGTCCATGGGCAACACCATTAGTCGCAGTAGCCAAGAAGAATAGGTCAGTCAGGAGCTGTGGTGATTTTGAGGTCACCATCAACCCAGTACTGAAAGTAGATCAATACCATTTGCCCATGCCCAGGCAAACATTTCTGGAGGAAAACACTTCTGCAAATTGGACTTAGCTGAAGTCTACCTACAGGTGGAGATGGAAGAAGAGTTCAAAATGTTTCTCACCCTAAACACTCACAAAAGGCTTTCTTGCTATAATAGGTTTCTTTTTGGAGTAACATCTATACCTACACTCAGACAGAAAGTGATAGACCAGGCACTGTAAGGCTGTCCAGGCATGTGGATGACATCATTGTTGCAAGTATTGAGGACAAGGAACATCTCCAAAATCTTAACACAGTGTTAAATTTTAGAAGATTATAGGCTCAGAGCATAATGCAATATGTGTGAATTCTTTCAACCACACATTACTTACTGTGGTCACACCATTGATGTACAGGGATTACACAAGTGTGCTGAGAATATTCAGCCACTGGTGGATGCCCCAAGGCCAAAGGGTGTTTCACAGTTGCAGTCCTTTTGGGATTTGTCATTTACTGTAACAAAGGCCTGAACAGATTAGGTATGGCAAAGAATTTGTTGCCATGAGCACCTATGGAGGCCAAGTCATTGAGTGTATTTAAGGCAGAGATAGATAGGTTCCTGATTAGCAAGGGTATCAAAAGGTATGGGGTGAAGGCAGGGGAATGGGGATGACTTGAAGAATTGGATCAGCTCATGATTGAATGGCAGAGCAGACTCAGTGGGTCAAATGGCCTACTTCTGCTCCTATATCTTATAGTCTTATGGTCTTAAGTTCCTGCTAAACCTGGCTAAAATGCTCCACTCCTTGAACTCTTTACTACAGATCAAGAAGAAATGGCAATGGACAAAACAGCATGTGGTGACTTCCCAAAAGTCAAAGGGACTGGTGACGTCAGATACTGTGCTCACACGGTATGAGCCATATCATTCAGTGGAGCATGCCTGTAACGCCTCACCTTATGGCATAGGTGCATTTATGTCACATGTTATGGGTGATGGAAATGAACACATCATAGCCTTTGCGTCACACTCCCTTACCACTGCAGAGAAAAGTTACGCACAGATTGGCAGATAGCCTTTGAGTCTGGTTTGGTGTGTAAAACATTTCAACTAGTGCTTGTACGGGACAGAGTTTACCCCCATTACTGGTCATCAACCATTAGTGTCCATTTTCAATCTACAGAAAGTTGTTCCACAAACAGCAGCAATATGAACGCAGAGGTGGGATCTATTTCTTGGAGGACACAATTACAAGATCAAATTTAAGAGGGCAACTAATCATTGAAATCCTGATGGATTGTCCCACTTATACTTGGAAAAGGAAATAGTTGTAAAATATACAAAAGAGGACATACCTTTTGATGTATTTTCCTTAATGTAAATTGAATGCAGAGATTATCCAAAGGGAAAGCAGAAATGACCCACACTGTCTCACGTCCACATGGCCACTCAAAGTGGTTGGAATGTTCAAATGTTCATTTTATTATCACATATGCAGAATACATCTGTGAGATTTGTCTTCTCCAGATAGCCATAAAATACAAAAGACCGTAGAAGTAGTTGAAATAAAGACATCAACCCTCCCCCTGTATAAAAAGAAAAACTTGCAAACCCCAAACTCACTCACACAAACCCTAACAGATCACCCAACCATCACCTTATAAGAAAGAATAGGAAAGAACATGAAAAAAGCATAAAATTGTAAACTGAAAGAGGCCAATATGAACTACAGACCAATTCATAAATTTCAGAATTATGAAAACACCTCCAAGGACACCAGGACCTCGCAGCCCCTCGGAGGGCAGCGACATGAACCAGCCTCTCTGTGGGAAGTGACATGAACCAGTGGCTTCTCTGAGGGAAGAGGTTTGAGCCAACAGCTTCGCCGAGGGCAGAGACACGAACCAACGGCCTTTCCGAGACCTGCTCACTCTCCTCCGTATTTGCATCGATGTTTCAATCTCCTTTGATGCTTTAATCAGTGAGAAATGTAGTCAATAATGGCCTCTCATCTCACCTCTGAGCCTTTCCTTGTGGTAGCTCGTGCTCGCATTTCTTTCCTGGAGATTTCTCAGGGACAGCAGAGTGCTAGCTCACTCGATTGAACTACAGAGTGTAAGTCACAGGCTCCAACTGTTTCAAAAACAAAATTAAGATAAAAAGAATGAGTAGAAGATGTAGAACAACTGAAATGACTGCCTATCTGGAAGATGCCGCTTGAAGAATCGTTGTTTCTAAACTTCCAGAGTGTGCAGCAAAAACTTCATTTTCCCCCCATTTTTACCAGCACTGGGATGAACCTGCTCTTGACAGAGATTGTCTAGTGTGGGGATTGGCAGTTGTTGCTTCATCCAAGCTGAGAACTAAAGTGTTGGAGGAGCCACATGGCTACCATCTAGGCATGGTCAAAGCAATGGCTTGAAACTTTGTCTGGTGGCCTGGGATAGATCAGCAGATCGAGAGGTTAGCCATGCACTGTTTGGGACACCAACACATCCAGAAGAAAGGTATTCAGATCTGGCAGAACCTCTTCCTGCAGTTCCAAAGTCAACTCCTACAACCAACACAGAGGAGCCCCCAGAACATGAGATTGTTTCCCAACCACAAGCCTCAGCTGCCAAGCAGAGTGACCTCTCCCCACCACCCTGGTCAGAAAAGACGTTACCTCACAAGAGTAAGAAATTCTCCACAGCAATGAAATCTTTAGGCCTGGAAGGACAATTTAAAGTTTACTATGCTCTGAATGTCTGTATGGTAGTTGTATTAAATAATATAACGGTATATAGTGAAGATGCATTGTACATTGAGTTCTTTGTTGTTTACGTAATACATTACGGGTTATATGTAAAAGTACATGAATGACATATGTCATTACGCCACCATGTCATAAGTGTGCATCTCACTAAAGTAAAAGCGAAACGTAACCTGCATCTCCTGGCTCACTTTTTGTCTTTCAATGAGTTTTGGGAGCAACAAAACATAACAGTGGAACATAATGATCTCGCTCACAGCCCACATAATCTCTTTAGATAGATAGTTAACCCGTAATTAATATTCTGAATTCTGCCTGAATCCATCCTGTAGGTTAAACTAGCCAAGGCCCATAAAGCACACAACATTGAAATCTTTAAAACATTTATTAATACTCAGCAAACTGCTTAACCAAAATAATGTAAATAAAAGCAATATAAGCATTAAATATAACAAAAATACTATCAAAGATTGTATGATGTAGATCACTATAAAATACAATGCTCGAACATGACCGCTATACTCCTAACAACTTCACACAGCTTTAACTCTTCACGTCAACTCACGTATAATTCTCTTTATTACTGGCTTTGAATGCAAATTGCTCTGACAATTGCTCTTTTCCATAAATTGTTCTTGCTGATAATCAAGAACTTCATAACTAAGTTTTGTTTTACAGTGGAAATTCACTGGAAAAAAAGAGCAGCAGGTTATAGACAATAGATGGCAGTGTACAGACATTAGAGAAATCTCATCGTTTACTAAATGTAAAATTGATTTGTTCTATCTCTTTGTTCACATTGTATGATACAGAGGAGAAAGAAGAGTAACTAATTATGACAAGAATTGACAAAAAAAGAGTGTTTTTGTCTTCATGTTATCAAATCTAAAAACAGTGGTAGAAAGTCATAAAACCCTTTTCATATTTGAGAATACATGAAAATGATATTGCTCAAAACATTCAGTTCAAAAGATCAGAAGATAAAGAAGATGAGGATGAAAGCAAAGTAGTTAAAAATAGTCACTAAGTTCAGGACTCGAGATTGCTTATTGACATTCTTCAGTATGCGAGTGTAAAGAACAAAATGATTGAAATAACTGATAAAGGGGAATGAAATTCAAGATTCAAGATTGTTTAATGTCATATCAAGTACACAAGTGTAAAGGAGAACAAAGTAATTATTACACTGGGTGTGATGCAGCACCAAAAAAAACTACAATAAGATAAAACTCCATAATAGAACACAATAATACTGGACTCATTAATTCTGAGTTCACAGGAAGAGGCTGACTCATAATCTTTTTCAGAAACCAACAAGTCACATATCTTGTTAACACCCACATTTTACATTCAGTTAATTTAGAAATGTATTAAAGCTCATTAAAAAAATGGAAAACCTAATAGAGAATTTATCATTGCAGAATCCCACTGTGGCCTGAGATTAAAGTGTACCGTGGGCCTATTGCAATGATTTCAGTGAAGTTGAATGGCTTGTATCTATCTCCCAGAACCATGAGCATACGGAATGGGTCATATTTTTGTCATTGTGTATCATAATTGATAAAGGAAGAAATAATTTGCAAAGAGCAAGAAGTTACATTGGCGAGATGCGTGGGATAGTTTGAATAGGAACAATAGTTTGCCGTATTCAGCAAATAATATGTGATGCATGTACAATTGTAAAGTAGGTTTTTATGTCATTTTCAAAAAAGCATCATTCTTTAATCCACAGATACATTACACAACAAGTATTCATTCTATCTACAATACCTATGATATTATCCGCCAAAGGAAAATATTAGATGAGACAAAGGCATGGTCAAATTTACGAGAAGCTAGATAAACACACGGGGGAGCAAATATGCAAATAGACAGATTCAGGGAATTGTGTAATGTTATTGCACAGAAGGAGGCCATTAAGCTTATCTTGCCTTCAACGATGCTTTACAAGTGATGTCCAATTAATTTTATTCCCCTGGTTTTTTTCTCAGAGTTCTGTATTTTTCCCACCTTTTCAGTTGCTTATTCGTTCCTTTTTGAAAGTTACTGTTGAGTCTACTTCAATCACACTTTTTTAGCAGTGATCTCCAAACACAACTTGTTGGGTAATTTATTTTTCTCCTGTCACCTTTGGTTCTTTTGCCAAACCACCTCACATCTGTGCCCTTGGAAAAATGCCTCCCCCCCACCCCCTCATCCCTGGCACCTTGAACAAGTTCTGCTTATTTTATTCAAAACATTCAAGATTGATTTGAATAACTCTCTCAAATCTCCTCCTAATCTTTTTCAGTGTGAGGAAAACATCTCCGGTTTCGGTTTCTTGGAGAATCACTTCTGCCAGAGACTCTAATGATCTCAGTGGGGTTTCCATATGCAGATTGTGATAATGTGGAACGGGATTTATTAAAAATAATTAAAAATACTTTAGTTTGATATTTCTAATTATTTCTATGTATGCTATATGCTTTAATTAACTATTTTATCAAATACTTTTAATTGGTGTTTACTTTAATCATGTACTTCAATATAGCACATTTGTAATTGTTGCCGCCTCAGTGAGACTTGACAACTTAAAGGCCAATTTTAGCCTGCAGTTTTGCCTTCTGTTGAAGCTGGTCAGGGCCTAATTGCCACTGAGATTTTGATGTTTGATCAAAGCACGCCTAGGGTAAGTTTTGGCCTTTCTCACAGGCACAAGAAAATGATAGCTATGTGAAGTTTCTTAGTAGTGACTTCAATCAGTGGCCCAAGAAAGTATCAAAAAAAAGAAATGCTCTATCACTAGACATTGAGGCTTCCACTAAATATTACTCTCCAGACTGAAAAACTTCATTAACTTCTGTATGCTTAGGTATTTCCGAATCCTCTATGAGCCGCCGTTTTGACTTTTAATTTGCTAACGAATCCATTCTGCTGTGCCATCAGAAGTCATTATCAAGGCAGCTACCTGCAATATGCTTTTAATCTGAAAGCTTCCCATTGATGACACTAGGTGGAGTATCTTATAATTGTTTGCTTTATTTCTTTTGCCTTTATTGTGCAGGATGTAAAACAATTTAAATCTCCACCAGGGAAAACTGGATTTTAACTCACATGTCTGGGTCCAAGGACCAAGCCTTGAGGTTCCAATCCATTTGCTCAAACATATGATAGCATTACCTTAAAGTTCAAGATATTGCATTTAAGTTCAAAGCATTAAATACATTTGAAATGAAAAAAATAGTATCAGTGATACTGTCAATGAATCTATTGGATTAATATTTAATGTCTGTCAGGAAATAAAACTGTGCTCCAACCCTTTTTGAATTACATGTAGTTGACTCTTACTTACTCCCTAAAATGGCATTGAAGGCCTGTAAATTCAGTTTGGGATGAAAATTAAATGCTTTGTCAGAGGCATCCACAATTTTTAAATGAATAATTGCTTCCATTTTGTTTTTCACATTTTATATGCAAAATTTTTAAATGAATAATTGCTTCCATTTTGTTTTTCACATTTTATATGCAAAACAGTATCAGATGTTACCGTTATGTCCCATAACTGGATGGCAGTTTAAAATAAGTTACTTTTGCCTCCAGATTCTTGGCAAACAAAGTCAAAACTCTTTTTTTTGTCGAAGTAAATATGCTAAGTGGAAAACCATCAGTACAGTGCACAGCTGTTTATATTTCCAGCTTTCATTAAGGCAATACATTAGCAAGAAAGTACATTGATGAATTTGGCACAATGCAGCAGTCTACAGAAACTAATAGCCCCTTTCTACATTATCATTTTAGGAGCAATTAGTGGCTAATTACACAAATGTGTTGCTCTGTAAATCACTGAAAGAGTTATTCTGGTTTGTCAGTCTTATGTTTAAGTACAGAAACTATATTTCTGAAGAAATTCTAATATTTGCAGCTATGGGTATCATTTTTCAGAATCATTTTAATTGGATTTACGTTTTAATTGGATCTTTATCAAATTAAATTATACTTCATCGACATCAATCAGAAAGATATATAAAAATGTTAGAAGGTTTCCCTAGTCATATATTGCAGGTTCCCTATGTGAATTGAAAATAGGACCAAAATGCAATATAAAAATCCATCAATTTAGCCATTTCAAAACACAAAACATTGAACTAGCATGGGTGCATGCAAGTAAACAATACATTTTCCCCAAAGACAAAATTCTCAGGCTACATAGCAAGTAATTGGAAACTTATCAAACAGGAACAGAGGTGGAAAAAGATGGTGCTCCTTCCTTTGAAACTTTCCTCTGTCCAATCAACATTTCCTTTTCTCTTTCAACTGGGACAGAAGACATTGATAATATTTTCCCAACAAACATAGATATTAAACTTTCAGGCAACCTGCAGTCAAGATAATTCAGAATTCCCCACTCTTGGGGCAATAATACAAAAGCTCAGATTCACAAAGTTGAGCTCAGCTCATTTTACATCTGTAGCACTCAGCAAATAGTTATGTCAAATCATATGTAGCTGGTAGCCTAGATAAGAGCAAAAATGTCATTATTAATAAAAATATGCATAGATAAAAAGGAATGCACCTAATCTTGTGCATATACAGTAAATGGAATCTGAGAAATGAAGAAAAAGGCATGAAAAACTTAAAATTGACTTGCAGTTAAATAAATGAGGATCATAGTACCTTCTGAAGAATCACACAGGGAAAACACTGGATCACCTAAATTTCAAACTGATTTCCTTTCATTGAGGTGGCTAGACACACATTAGTGTGAAGAAGGTTATGTGCACTCATTTGAGAGGACAATCTTGTGGACCCTCCATGCACTGCAGGAATTACTTTCAATAAGCCATAAATATGCAGAGAAATCGCCACGGCTTAAGGTACTCTGCATTCCAACTGAAAACTATAAGAATCAATGTGCAATAAAGGAGGAATGGATCTTGATAGGTATACTCTGGTAGAAGGAAATGGGAAAGAAATAGAGATGTAAACTTGTGATGCCAAGATACGTCTGAAGCACATTGTCAGTGATTTAACCTGGGTCGTATGGTGTTTTGGATCTTTCAACACCAGGCACCTTCCCCCAAGTGACCCAGTCAGTGTTGATCAGTCCCTGGCTTTTGTCCCACCAGCAGTGCTCCACGGGTTACACCTCTTGATCACCTGCTTCGAGGTTTCTGACAGAATGACCATGTCAGGCCTCAGTGATAATGATGTGCTGATGCCAGGGAACTTTAATTGCTTGCCAAGATTGACTTTCAGTTGCCAGTCAGATACCATGGCAGGCAAGCCCGCTGGTGATCTGGGCTGAGGCTGTGGTTGGTTTCCAGCTTTGTCAAAGGTTATCAGTTTTCTGGGTTGGCGGAGGTGCTTACTGTTGTTAATGGCCCAGTAGACTCTTCCTGCCACTGCCTTCGGACCTGATCATGGCTCCAGTGGTATATGTTGTAAAAAGCTTCAAGAACTGCAGAGAGATGAAAATAACTTTAATCCTTCCAATACTGACTGGAAAAGAAGGAGAAAATATATTTAATGCAAGAAAATCTGCAGATACTGGAAATCTAAGCAACACACTCAAAATGCTGGAGGAACTCTGCAGGCCAGGCAGCACCTATGGAAAAGATTAAACAGTCAATGTTTTGGGCCAAGACCTTTCATCTGGCCTCTTAACTTTATAATTAATATACTTACCTTTTTTAATATAACTTTATCGATTGATTGATCGATTAATTGACATACAGCACAAAATAGGCCCTTTGAGCCGTGCCACACAGCAAGCCACAATTTAACCCTAGCCTAGTCACGGGACAATTTACAATGACCATTTAATCTGCCAACTGATACATCTTTGGACTGTGGGAGGAAACCAGAGCACCCAGAGGAATCCAACGCGGTCATGGGTAGAATGTACACACTTCTTACAGACAGCGGTGGGTATAAACCCTCCCAAGTAGCTAGTGCTACTCGGCTGGGTTTAAATTACTTTGACAGAGGGATGAGGAACCAGATAAAAAGTGGAGGGATTGAGAGGAAGGGAAATATCATGACCAGGAAGAACAAGGCATTAAACACAATGGGATGGATGGGTTGATCCGTGTGTATTTTAATGCCAGGAGTATTATGGTTAATGAAGATGAATTTCAAGCATTATCAATACGTGGAACTATGATGTTGTAGCTGGAACAGAGACTTGATTGAGAGAGGAACAGGATTAGATGTTTAACTGTCCATGTTTTTCAGGGGAGTTGCATTGTCAATCAGGGACTATAAAACACGCATCCAGAGGGGCATAGTGGAGGACCCATTCACTGAGTAGAACTCCAAAATAAGAAAGGTGCCATCATGTTAATGGATTATTCTACAGACCACTCAATAGCCAGCTGGTCATTGAGGGAAACATATGCAGGCTGATTAGGGAAAGGTGTAAATAAAAGCAACAGGGTTGTTGAAGTTGGTGACTTCAACTTCCTTAATGTGAACTTGGACCTACTTAGTGCAAGAGGTTTAGATGGAGATTTAAATGTTAGGAGGATTTGGTAAATCAAAGGACCATACTGCACCTGGTGTTGGGTGACAAGCCTGGCCATATGACCGACCTTTCAGTGGGAGAATAAGGAACAGTAATTATGATTACTGAAGTTTTAAGGTAGATAAGGATAAGAGTGGACCTTGTGGGACTATATTAAATTGAAATAGGGCAAACTATGAGAGTATTAAGCAGGAACTAGAGGACTTAATTGTGACTGCATCAGTAACTTTCAGTTCCCTGGCCCTGACCGCTACCTCATCAATTCTGGAGAACTCCCATCCACTGCCACCAAAGTCATAGTACCCACACTGCTCACATCTACCTCCTACCCAAGATCCACAAGCCCAACTGTCCGGGTAGGCCTATTGTCTCTGCCTGCTCCTGCCCCATTGGACTCTTGTCCTCATACCTCCTCCTCATTGTATCCCCCTTGGGTCAATCCCTTCCTACCTACATTTGCAACACTCCTCATGCTCTCGATCCCCTCTGTAGCTTTCAATTCCCTGGCCCTGACCACCTCATTTTCACCATGGATGTCCAGTCCCTATATATTTCTATCCCTCATCAAGAAGGCCTCAAAGCTCTCTGCTTCTTTCCTAACAAAGGAACCAACCAATTCCCCTCCTCACTACCCTCCTCTGTCTGGTAGAACTGGTCCTCACCTTCAATAATTTTTCCTTCAGTGCCTCTCACTTTCTCCAGAATTGAGGGGTAGCCATGGGCACCCACATAGGCCCCAGCTATGCCTGACTCTGCAATGGCTACGTGGAATAGTCCAAGTTTGAAGCCTTCCCTGGTAATACTCGCCAACTCTTCCTCCTCTGCATTGATGATTGCATTGGTGCTGCTTCATGCTCTCATGTTGAACTCGTCAAATTCATTAACTTTGCTGTTAACTTCCACACTGCCCTTAAATTCATTTGGTCTGTTTATGACACCTCCCTCCCCTTTCTCAATCTCTCCGGCTCCATCTCTGGAGACAAGCGGTCAACCAACGTCTTCTATAAACCTACTGATTCTCATAGTTATCCTGACTCTACCTCTTCCCATCCTGTCTCCTGTAAGAATGCTATTCCCTTTTCTCAGTTCCTTCACCTCCACCACAGTGGTTCCCAAGCTGTAGCTTTCCTTTCCTTTCCAGGACATCAGAGATGTTCTCCTTCTTCAAGGAATGGGGTTTCCCTTCCTACACTATTGATGCTGTCCTCACCCGCATCTCCTCCATTTCCCGAACATCCACGCTCACCCCATCTTCCTTCTGCCTTATCAGTGATAGAGTTCCACTTGTCCTTACCTGCCACCCCTCTGCATCCAACACATTATTCTCCACAACTTCTGCCATCTCCAAAGGGATCCTATCACCAAACATATCTTTATCTCCCCATCCCCCAGCTTCCCTCAGGGATCCCTTCCTCTGGAATTCTCTTGTCCATTTGTCTCTCCCCACGAACCTCCCTCCTGGCACTTATACCTGCTAGTGGCCTAAGTGCAACACCTGCTCATTTACCTCCGCTCTCATCTCCATTCAGGGCTTGAAATAGCTCTTCCAGGTGAGGCAACACTTCACCTGCGAATCTCCTGAGGTCGTCTATTGTGCCTGGAGCACCCGATGCAGCCTCCTCTGCACTGGTGAGACTCGTCGTAAATTGGGGCACTGCTTCATCAAGCACCTCCACTCCATTTGCTAAAAAGAGAACTTCCCGGTGGCCAAACATTTTAATTCTGATTTCCATTCCCGTTTTGATATGTCGGTCCATGGCCTCCTCTTGTGCCAAGATGAGGCCACCCTCAGGGTGGAGGAGCAACACCTTATATTCCATCAATTTTTTTCTCTTCCCTCCCCCTTCTTTTATTCACCACTCTGGCCTTTCACTTCTTCCACTTCCCACTGGGCCCCTCCTCCTTCCCTTTCTCCTATGGTCTTCTTTCCTCTCCTATCAGATTCCTTCTTCTACAGCTCTTTACCTTTCCCGCCTTTTAACTAGCCTCCGTCCCCTCCCTCAACCTTTTTATTCTGGCGTCTTCCCCCTTCTTTTCCAGTCCTGAAGAAGGGTGTCAGCCCAAAACATTCACTACATATTCATTTTCATAGAAGCTGCCAGAGCTGGTGAGCTCCTCCAGCATTTTGTGCGTGTTGCTTTGGATATCCAGCATCCGCAGAGTTTCACGTGTTAATTGGGAACAGCTGCTTTTGGGCAAGTTTGCATCTGCCATGTGGCAGGTGTTTAAAACCAACTGCAAAGAGTGCAGGTCAAGTATGTTCCAGTAAGAAGGAAGGGCAAGGATGGCGAAGTAATGGAAACTTAGAAAATGTAGACAAGAAGGAAAATGAGATGTATGTAAGGTTTAGGAACCAAATTCAAACAGAGCCCTTGAGGATTGTAAAGAAGGCAGAAAAGAACTCAAAAAAGGAAAGCCAAAGGGGACCATGAAAAGTCCCTGATAAAGAGAATCCCAAGGCATTTATACATAAATCTAGAGCAAGAGAATAACAAGGGAGCAGGTAAGACCACTCAAGGATAAAGGAATGAACATGCGCTTGATGGTGGAAGATGGTGGGGAGGCCCTAATTGAGTTCTGTGTATTTGCCAAAGAGAATGATGTGGAGATCAGTGTTCATTGCACTAATTTGTTAGGGCATTTTCAGATAATGATCGTGGGGTTTATTGAAGAATGTTAAGATAGATAGGTTGCCAGAGTCTAATTGGATATGCCTCGCTATTGAGGGAGACATGAGACTGCTAGGACCTTCAACAATATTTTTTGTCCTCTCTAGCCACAGGTAAAGTCCTGGAAGACTGGCAAGTAGCTAAAGTTCTTTCATTACCCAAGAATGGAAATATGGAAAACATAGACTTTTGAGACACATCTGTGATAGGAAAGTTACTGGAAAGAATTCTTAGGGACAGTAAACACTTGCTATCATTTGGAAAGACATGTCAAAATTAGGGACATGGTTTGTGTGGGGCAAGTCATGTCCCACTAACTTGATTGAGGTTTTCAAGGAGGTGAGGAAGACTATTGATGAAGGTAGAGCTCTGGATGTTGTCTACATTGATTTTAACATGGAGTTTAGCAATGTCCCTTATGGGAAGTTCATCCAGAAGATTAAGATGCATGGGATCCAAGGTGAATTGGCCAGTTGGATTCATAATTTGCTTGTCCATAGACAGCAGATGATAGTGATCAATAATGCTTTCTCTGGCTGGAGATTTGTGAATAGTGGTGCTCTACAGCGATCTTTACTGGAACCTCTGCTGTTTGTGATATATATAAATGACCTGCATGAAAATGTAAATGGATGGGTCAGCAAGTATGCAGATGATACAAAGATAATTGGCGTTGTGGGCAGCGTAGGAGACTGGCAAAGGATACAATGGAATGCAGGTCAATCTCATATATGGATGTAGAAATGGCAGATGGAATTTAACCTGACCAAAAGTGAAGTATAGCAGTTTGGGAGATCAAATATAGAGGAACAGTGCAAAGCTAGTGGCAGACTCCTTAACAGTGTTGATGTTCAGAAGGACCTTGTAGTTTAAGTCCATAGCTCCCTGAAAGTGGTTAAACGGGTTGATAGGATGTAAAGGCTTGCCTTTATTAGACAACGTATTGAGTTCAACAACTGGAAAGTAATGTTACAGCTTTGTAAAACTCTGCTTAGGCCGCATCTATAGTATTGCAATCAGTTCTGGTCGCTCCTTTCTAGGAAAGATATCAGGGCTTTGGGAAGGGTGCAGAGGAAATTTACCAGAATGCTAAACTTCTAGATAGCTTGAGCTATAACAAGAAGTTGGACATACTTGGGTTGTTGTCTCTGGAGCAGTGGAGGCTGAGGGGAGATCTGATAGAGGTTTATAAGATTATGAAGCACATAGGCAGTGAAGACTACTGGTCAACACACACAAAATACTGGAGGAACTCAGTGGACCAGGCAGCATCTGTGGAAAAAAGTACAGTCAATGTTTCGGGCCAAGACCCTTCGGCAGGACAGGAGAAAAAAAGATGAGTAGATTTAAAAGGTGGGGAGGGGAGGGAGAAACACAAGGTGATAGGTGAAAGGGGGAGGAGGAGGGATGAAGTAAAGAGCTGGGAAATTGATTGGTGAAAGAGATACAGGACTGGAGAAGGGGGAGTCTGATAGGACAGAACAGAAGGCCATGGAAGAAAGAAAAGGGGAGAGGAGTACCAGAGGGAGGAGATGGACAGGCAAGGAGATAAAGTGAGAGAGGGAAAAGGGGATGGGGAATGGTGAAGGGGGTGGAATCATTATTGGAAGTCTGAGAAATCAATGTTCATGCCATCAGGTTGGAGGCTACCCAGATGGAATATAAGGTGGTGTTCTTCCAATCTGAGTGTGACCTCATCACGACCGTAGAGGAGGCCATGGATAGACATATTGGAATGCGAATGGGAAGTGGAATTAAAATGGGTGGCCACTGAGAGATCAGACTGTACTACGCTGACTGTACTTTTTTCCACAGATGCTGCCGGGCCTGCTGGGTTCCTCCAGCATTTTGTGTGTGTTGCTTGGATTTCCAGCACCTGCAGATTTTCTCTGGTTTGTGATTTGACGACAACTGGTATCTTTTTTTGAGGATTGAAATGTCTAACACCAGAGGGCATGCATTTAAGGTGAGAGAGGTAAGTTCAATGGAGATGTATGGGGCAAGTTTTTGTATGGAGAGTGATGCCTGGGGAGGTGGAGAAGGCAAATATCATAAAGGCATTAAAGAGATCTTAGGTGGGCACATGAATGTCCAGAAATGGAGGATATGGACATTGTGTGGGCAGAATGGATTAGTTTAGATGGATATTTGATAACTAATATAGTTATTTGACACAACATTCTGGGCTGAAAGGTCAGTCCCTGTGCTGCACTATTCTATGTTCTGTGGTATCTTATCTTATGATGACACAGGAAAAGGCCACTTAGTTTACCAAATCTATGCCAATTCCCAATGTTCCAAGCAACTACCTTTTTCTGTGTAAATCTCCTTTAAAAATTCCCTCCCTCACCTTACAGTAATGTCCCCTAGTACTTGACTCTGACATTCTACCTTATCTGTGTTTCTCATTATACTTACATACAATACATTCTTCTATCAGATCTCCCCTCAGTTTCTGATGCTCCAGATAAAGCAATGCATATCTGCCTACCGCTCCTTTTTGCTTACGCTATCTAATCCAGGCAATATTTTGCTGAACCTCTACAGCACTCTCTCGAAATCCTGTAATGCAGAGGCCAGAAGTGCACACAATACTCCAAATATGGTTTAACCAAACTTTCATGCAGCTGCAATATGCCTTCCCAGTTTTTATACTCAGCACGCCAACAGATGAAGCCATGTGCCCTTTTTACCAGCTATGCTGCACTTTCAGCAAGCTATGAACTCACATTCCAAGATAATTTGGTATATCAAGGACCTTGCCACTGTCCATATCCAGCTGGCCTATATTTATAAATCAGAGCTCTGAGTACAACAGTTGAGATATTATGTTGGAGTTGTATAATTCATTTCTGAGGCTGAGTTTGGAGTATTGTGTGCAGTTCTGGGCACCTACTTACAGGAAAAATATCAATAAATTTTCAAGGATGTTGCTGGAATTTGAGGACCTGAGTTATAGAGAATGTTTGAAGAGGTTAGTACTTTATTCCCTCGAGGATAGGAGAACAAGATGTGATTTGATGGAGGTATACAAACTATGAGAGGTATAGATAGAGTAAATGCAATCAGGATGTTTCCCATGAGTTTGAATGAGGCTAGAGCTAGAGGTCATAGGTTAAAGATGTAAGGTGAAATAATTAAAGGGAATCTGAGGGTAACTTCTTCACTTGGAGTGTGGTGCAAGGTGCAACAAGCTTCTAGTGGAAATGATGGATGTAAGTTTAATTGCAGCATTTACGAGAAGTTTGATTAAGTATATGAATGAGATGGTTTTGGAGGCATGCGGGCTTTGTGTGGGTAAGACTAAGCTGAGAAACAAGTGAGCACAGACTAGATGGGCTGAACAGCCTGTTTCTGTGCAGTAGGCACATTAAAGAAGCATTTAGACAGGCACAATACGCAAGGCATTGTGGGACATAGCCCATATATACAAGTGCAGTTTAATTTGGTATCATTGATGGAAAACTCTTCGTGGGACAAAGGTTCTGTTCCTGTGCTGTACTGTTATATTTGACTGTCAGACCATAAGACATAGGAGCAGAATTAGACCACTTGACCCATCAAGTATACTCTGCCATTTCATCATGGCTGATCCATTTCTTTCTCAACCCCGTTCTCCTGCTTTCTCCCTGTAACCTTTCATGCCCTGACTAATTAAGAACCTATCAACCTCCCCCTTAAATACCCTCAGTAAACTGGCCTTCACAGCTGCATGTGGCAATGAATTCTACAGAATTACTACCCTCTGGCTAAAGAAATTCCTCATTATATCTGTTTTAAATAGACGTCCCTCTATTCTGAGGCTGTGCCTTCTGGTCCTAGCCAATCCACACTATAGAAAACATCCCCCATCATTCTTATAATTGCCAGCAAGAACAGGCCCAGAGCCACCAAACGCTCCTCATATGATAATTCTTTCATTTCTGGAATCACTCTCATGAACCTCTGTCGAACCCTCTCCAATTTTAATACATCCTTATTTAGGTAAGGGGCCCAATACTGCTCGTAGTATTCTACATGAGGCTTTACCAGTGCCTTATAAAGCCCCTGCATAACATCCTTGCTTTTATATTCTAGTTCTCTCAAAATGAATGTGAACATTGCATTTGCCTTCCTCACTACGATCTCAACCTGCAGATTAACCTTCAGGGAACCCTGCAAAAATTCCCAAGTGCCTTGCACCTCGGATTTTTGAAGTTTCTCTTCGGTTTAAAAAATGTCAACACTTTTATTCCTTCTACCAAAATGTATGACGATGCACTTCCGAACACTGTATTCCACCTGCCACTTCTTTACCCATTTTCCTAATCTATCTAAGGCATTCTACAGTCTCTCTGTTTCCCCAGCACTACCGACCCCTCCACCTATATTTATATTATCCATAAATCTGGCCAAAAAGCCGTCAATTCCATCATCCGAATCACTGACATACAGTACAACATAAAAAGAAATGGCCCCAACACTGACCCCTGTGGAGCACCACTAGTCACTTGCAGCCAACAGAAAAGTCTCCCTTTATTCCCATTCATTGCTTCCTGTCGATCAGCCCATGTTCTATTCATGTTACCAACTTTCCAGTAATAGCATGGGCTTTTATCTTGCTAAGCAGCCTCATGTGCAGCAAACACAAGGAATTCTGCAGATGCTGGAAATTCAAGCAACACACATCAAAGTTGTTGGTGAACGCAGCAGGCCAGGTAGCATCTCTAGGAAGAGGTACAGTCAACGTTTCGGGCCGAGACCCTTTGTCAGGACTAACTGAAGGAAGAGCCCCTCAGTTAGTCCTGACGAAGGGTCTCAGCCTGAAACGTCGACTGTACCTCTTCCTAGAGATGCTGCCTGGCCTGCTGCGTTCACCAGCAACTTTAATGTGTGTTGCTCAAGTGCAGCACCTTGTCAAAGGCCTTCTGTAAATCTGAGTACACAATATCCACTGATTCTCCTTTGTCTATCCTGCTTGTAATTTCCTCAGAATATTCTGTGTTCTAAAGAAGTAATTAAGCCATGTAAGGAAATGTTTGTTTTCCATATACAACAGAAGAACAAGGGGCAATTTTATTGAGGAGTTCATAGTGTTTATAGGGTGCTTTTTGTTTCTTAATAATGTTAGGGAGTATTCTGGAAATATGTGTATATAGCAGATATTATTTCAACAAGAGCCAGGCTGCAGTTCTTATTGTAAATGTAAAGAAATCCAGGAAGCTTGCAATTAGCCTTCAATTTTTTTGTGTAAATTGAAGGACAGGCTGCTCCATAGTCTAAGAGATTGCATATGCAATAACCAAATGTTAAGACAATGGGGTTGTGTTAATTGGACTGCATCAAACATGCCTAAGTTATTTGCCCCATTGTTACTTAAGTGCAAGCTGGCAAAGCAGACAGACAGTTAGGGCAAAGAATGCAGGACCAAAGATGTATTTAAACGTGTGTTTCATTTGGAATAAGGTGGATGAATTTTGGCACAATTAGAGATCGGTCAGTATGACATTGTGGGCATCACTGAATCGTGGCTGAAAGAAGGTCATAGTTGGGAGTTTAACATCAAAACTATACTTTGTATTGAAGGGACAGGCATAGGCAGTTTGCTTGGCTCTATTGCTGAGAGATGGAATTACATCTTTATGAACAGGTGACATAGGGTCAGAGAATGTTGAATCTTTGTGGGTGGAGTTAAGAAACTACAAGGGTGAAAAAACCATTATGGGTATCATATATAGGCCTCCAGTTATAATGGGGGACTTCAATATGCAAGGGGATTGGGGAAATCAAGTTGATGGTGGATCGCAAGAGGGAATTTGTTGAATGCCTATGAGATGGCTTTTTAGAGCAGCTTGTGCTCAAGTCTACTAGGGGAAAGGCTATTTTCGACTGGATGTTGTGCACTAACCCAGATTTTATTAGTCAGCTTTACATAAATGAACCTTTAGGAGGCAATGATCATAATATGATTGAATTCATACTACAATTTGAGAGGGAGAAGCATAAGTCACTTGTATCAGTATCACAATGGAATAAACGGAACTACAGAGGCATAAGAGAGGAGCTTGCCCAGGTGGATTGGAGAGTGATACTGGTGGGGATGATGGCAGAACAGAGGTAGCTGAAGTTTCTAGGCATTGCTCACAAGGTGCAGGATAGATAATGTCCCCCAGAAGTTCTCAAATGACAGGGCTAGGCAACTGTGGCTAACAAAGGAAGTTAAGGACTGCATAAAAGCCAAGGAAAGGGCATATAAGTGAGTGGGAAGTCAGATGATTGGGAAGCTTTTAAAATCCAGCAAAAGGTAACTAAAAAGCTGTAAGAAGAGGAAATATGAGGGCAAACTAGCTAATAATATGAAGCAGGATACTAGGTTTTTTTTTCAGTTATATGAAGAATAAAAGGAAGATGAGAATTGATACTGTACCCTGGAAAATTATGCTGGTGAGATAGTAATAGGGACAAAGAAATGGCAGATAAACTTAATAAATACTTTGCTTCAGTCTATATTGTGGAAGACACTAGCTGTATGTCAGAAGTCTGTGAGTGTCAGGGAGCAGGAGTGAGTGCCATTGCTATTACAAAAGAAAAAGTGCCAGGCAAACTGAAAGGTCTTAAGGTGGATAAGTCACCTGGACCAGATAGACTACATCCCAGAGTCCTGAAGGAGGTTGCTGAAGAGATAACAAACGCATTGGTCATGATCTTTCAAGAATCACTTTATTCTAGAATAGTCCCAGTTGGCTGTAAAATTGCAAATGTCACTCTACTCTTTAAGAAGGGAGAAAAGCAAATAAAAGCAAATTATTAGCCAGTTAGCCTAACCTCAGTGGTTGGGAAATTGTTGAAGTCCTTTATTAAGGACGAAGTTTCGGGGTTCTTGGAGACTAGTGATAAAAGAAGTCAAAGTCAGCATGGATTCTGTGAAGGGAAATCTTGCCTGACAAATCTTTTAGAATTCTTCAAGGAAGTAACAAGTAGGGTGAACAAATGAGAGGTAGTGGATGTCATTTACTTAGGTTTTCGGAAGGCATTTAGTCAAGTGCCTCATGTGAGATTGCTTAACAACATAAAATCCTATGGTGATACAGGAAAGATATTAGCATGATTAGAGGAATGGCAGGAGGCAGCATGTGGAAATAAAGGGGGCTTTTTCTGCTTGGCTGTCAGTGGTTTTCCTCAGAGGACAGTATTGGACCACTACATTTCACATTGTTTTTCAGTGAATTAGATAATGGAATTGATGGCTTTGTGGCAAGGTTTGTCGATTATACAAAGGTAGGTGGATGGTAGGTAGTGTTGACGAAGCAATGTGATTGCAGCAGGACTTAGACAAATAGGAAGAATGAGCAAAAAGGTGGCAGGTGGAATATAGTGTTGGGAAATGCTTGATAATGCATTTTGGTGAAAGGAACAATAGCACAGACTATTATCTAAATGGGGAGAAAATTCAAACGTCAGACGTGCAAAGGTATTTAGGAGTCCTCGTGCAAGACTCCCAGAAGGTTAAATCACAAGTTGAGTCTGTGGTAAAGAAGGCAAATACAATGTTGACATTTATTTCAGGGGGAATAGAATATAAAAGCAAGGAGATAATGCTGAAGCTTTAAAAGACACTATTCAGGCCGCACTTGGAGTATTGTCAACCATTTTGGGCCCCTTATCTCAGAAAGGATTTATTGTCATTGGAGAAAATCCAGAGAAGGTTCGTGAGGATAATTCCGGGAATGAAGGTTTTAACATATGAGGAGCGTTTGGCAGCTTTGTCCTTGTACTCACTTTTAGAAGAATGGATGGGGATCTCATTGAAACCTACGGAATGTTGAAAGGGTTAGATAAAGTGGATGTGGAGAGGAAGTTTCCTCTGGTGGGGTATCCTGAACTGGAGAGCACAGCTTCCAAATTGAGGGTGACCTTTTGGAACAGAAGTAAGGAGGGATTTTTTTGCCCAAAGAGTGGTAAATCTGTGGAATGCTCTGTTACAGATGGCAGTGAAGGCCAAGTCTGTGGGTATATTTAAAGCGGAATTTGATAGATTCCTGTTTGGTCAGGATATCGAGGGACATGGTGCGAGGACATGTATATGGGATTGAATGGGATCCATGATCAGCCATGGTGAAATGGCAGAGCAGACTCGATAGGCTGAATGGCCTAATTCTGCTCCTATGTCTTATGATTTTTTGTCTTATTGTCTTAGCACATCAAACATGGTCACAGGTATAGGCTATCAATAGTTTTTGTGTACTTACCATATTTGGGAACTCAGAAACAGCTTTGACAACATTAATTTTGGGTTTCTGGCTTTCTGTCATCTAAAAGTTTCAGAATATTTGTGATAATTAGTTTTTCCCAAAGGCGTTTGGATCTTCAGAGGACTTTTATGAATTACAATCTGCTTCCACTATGTATCTTGAAGGAACATGGTGAACTGAAAGTACTGAAATAAACAATGTTGATGTATCTATTGAAATTGTATTGAATCACCTGCTGTTACTTTTGATCTTACGGGTATATAAATGTGATGTACCTTTGGGTTTGTGAGCCTCTAGCAAAAGTGTGTCCAGAACGATTTCTGGTGTTGTGATGAATAAAGACTTCTCTATCACAAGCTTCAGTATCTCTCTGGTGACTTTGATCACAATCACGACAACAGGCTATGGACATTTCTAGCAAGTCCAGCATTTACTGATCATCCATAATTACTTGTGACCTCTGCCTCGCCGCACCATTTAGGAAGGGGCAGGCTGACCGCTCCTCACTGCACATATATGGCTCCGCCGTGGAGAGTGTTGGAAGCAGCAAGTTTCTGGGAGTGTACACGATGGACAATCTCACCTGGGCTTTCAACACCAGCTCGATTGGCAAGAAAGCATAGCAGCGTCTCCAGTTCCTGAAGAGATTGAGGCGAGGGAGGCTCCTCTCCTCCCCCCCACCCACCACCATTTTAAACAACTTTTACAGGAGCACCATCAAGAGTGTTCTGACCAGCTGCATCACTGTCTGGAGAGGAACTGCAAGGATTGTGAGGACATCTGAGAGGATCACTGGCAGCTTTCCTCCATCCATTAGAGATATTTATCAGGAGCGATGCATACGCAAGGGCCTTAGCATAGTCATCAACCACTCCCATCCATCTAACAATCTCTCTGACCCCCTACTATGGGGCAGGAGGTGTCATAGCATTAGGACAGGAACCGTTAGGATGGGAAACAGCTTCTTCCTCCGGGGAATAAGATTACTGAACTCCCTGCTACAGTGCAGGTCTCATTATGGATGAAGTGTCAGTAGTATTACATTGTTTACTTTTTAACCTGTATCGTATGTGCATCTTATTACTTGTTAATTTATTTGTTGTAATATTGTCTTATGTGTTATGTGTGTGAATTGTACGTTCTGTGTTGTGCATCTTGATCTCGAGGAACATTGTCTCACTTGGCAGTATACATGTTTTGGGTAGAATGACAATAAACTTGAACTTGAGCTTGTCAGGGAAGAGTAAGGAGTCAACCAGCCTGCTGTGCACCTGGAGTCAGAGATAGCTCAGAGCAGGTATTCATGACAATGCCTCTTCCCTTGTGGATATTACAGAACCAGATGGATTTTTATGACAATCTGGAAGTTTCACTGCCACCATTAATGATACCAGCTTTTTAATTTCAGGTTTACTTAATTAACCATATTTAATTTCCCCAGCTGCTATCGTGGAATTCAAATTCATGTTTTTGGATTCTCTCAAGGCCCTTGAGTTTATAATCCAATAACATAATTGTGGTATAACTGGACTGATTAGCAGCCAAGATGAATCTTCGGCGGCACAATAGCATAACAATTAGTGAATTCCTATTACAGTACCAGTGACCTGACTTCAGTTCCGCCACTGTCTGTAAAGAATTCATAAGTTCTTCTCATGACTGTATGGGTTTCCTCCCATATTCCAAAGACATACAGGTTAATAAGTTGGTGGAGCAGACTCGATGGGCCAAATGGCCTAACTCTGCTCCTATATCTTATGGCTTTAATTAGTCACGAGGGAGTAACTGGGCGATGTGTGGACTCAGTGGGCCAAAAGGCCCTGTTGTTGTGCTGTATCTTTAAATAAATCAAATAAAGTACAAAAAGTGCCTGACCCACTGAATTCCTCTTGTGCTTGGGTTTTGACAGATTCGAATTCAGACCCCCAGAAGTAAGGTAGGGACGTCAAGGTAGCGTGGCAGTTAGCATAACACTATAACACTGCCAGCAATCCCAGTTCAATTCCGGCACTCTCTGCAAGAAGCTTATACGTTCCCTCTGTGACTGTGTGGGTTTCCTCCGGGTATTCCAGTTCCCTCCCATTTTCCAAAGGTGTAAGAGTTAATAGGTTATTGGTCACATGTGTATATTTGGACAGGTGGGCTCATTGGATCAGAAGGCATGTTAGTGTGTTGTATCTCTAAATAAAATACACAGTCACTATGCTCCTCTTTTCTCCGAAAGTAAGTGAAGGAGAGACCTTCCAGTGACAGAAAAGTCAGTGGCCACAACTTAAGATGATTGCTGAGAGAATGTAGATAGTTCAGTTTTAGAAACATTGGCAGAAAGCGAGGTAGATGTAGATTTAGGAGTTACTTTCCAAAGTACTCTGTTTGGAAACTTGAAAACATTTACAAGAAAGGAGGCTAGAATTGTGTGATTAATGGCTAGCCCTCTTAAAGAACAGGAACAGCACTATAGAACAATGGTCTGCTTCTGCGTCAGATCAGTCCATTAGAATGCCTTTTTAGGAAGAAATTAAGTACTACTTAGCGAATAATAATTTTGGGCAAGGGTAGAAAAGCAATAGGATAAATCTGCATTAACAATAAGCCAGAACAGGCACAATGAGCTGAATTATCTTCACATGAGAATACAAAAAAGAGCAGGAAACATAAAACCTGCTCCCTTTATTCTCACATTCCCAATACAGAGGTTGAAATACTTTTTTACACTGCACCTCCAGGATGTCTCAAAGTCAATGAATTATTTTTAAAGGGATAGTCACGAAAGCAGGAAAATACACTTCTCATCTATATATTAGAACCTTCCATTTACAGCCATGAAATAAATGGCCTGATGATAACAAAAGCAGAAAATTCTGGAGAAACAGCAGTAGGCCACGTCCACGGGGATAGAAGTAGAATCAATAATTCAGGTTTAAGTACCTATGACAGATTATTATACAGTTTAAGGTTCATTAAAAAATAGCCATTGACCCACTAGAGTTGCAGGGGGTTGGGAACTAGAGTGTCAGAACAGATAGTGGAGAGGTTTTGTAAACATACGTTGTTAAAGACTTCAGACAAAGTCAGGAAGCAAAAGGTTGAGCACTGAGCAACTAATCTTCTGAGCTGTGTATATTTCAATGTAAGGAGTCTTGTAGGAAAGACATGAGATCAGGGTACAGATCATATGTAATTATGATATTGTAGCTGTTATTAAAATGGTTGCAGGAAGAGCAGGACTGGCAGCTCAATATTCCAGGGCTCCATTGTTTCAGATGCAGCAGAGATTAAAAGGGGAGCAGCGGCATTATGAGTCAGAGAAAATGTTACAGCAATGCAGTCAGGACAGACTGGAAAACTCACCTAGTGAGACTTTATGGGTGGAAATGAAGAATAAGAAAGGCATGACCACATTAATAGGCTATATTACGAATCACCCAACAGTCTGCAGGATTTAGAGGAGCAAATTTGCAGAGAGATTGCTGACTTTAACTTTCAAACATACTGCAAAACAACTAAATTGGATAGAGTTTGTCAAATGTGTTCAGGAAAGTTTCCTAGAAGTCCCAACAAGAGAGTGTGGGATACTTGATCTGCTATTAGGGAATGAGACAGGGCAGGTGACAGATGTTTGTGTAAGGGAACACTTGGCATCTAATGATCATAATGCCATTAGTTTCAAAGTACATATGGAAAGAGATGGGTCTGATCTCTGGGTTGAGATCGGCCAATTTTGATAGATTCAGAAAGAATCTGATGAGTGTGAATTGGGACAGGGTGTTTTCTGGCAAATGTATACAGTAAGTGGGAGGCCTTCAAAAACGAAAGTCAAGAGTACAAAGTTTGTATGAGCCTGTCAGAATAAAAGGTAAACATAACAGGTTTAGGAAAGCTTGGTCTTCAAGAGATATTGAGGCCCTGGTTAGAAAAAAAGGAGGTTCATAGCAGGTATCAGCAGATAGGAACAAATGAGATACTTATGGAGTATAAGAGATACAATGGAAAACTTAAGAAAGAGATCAGGAGGGCTAAAAGAAGGCATGTGGTTGCCATGAGGTAGACAATGTGAAGGAGAATCCTAAGGGATTCTACAGATATATCCATATAGCCATATAACAATTACAGAACAGAAACAGGCCATCTCGGCCCTTCTAGTCCATGCCGAACGCTTACGCTCACCTAGTCCCACCGACCTGCACTCAGCCCATAACCCTCCATTCCTTTCCTGTCCATATAGATATCCAATTTAACTTTAAATGACAACATCAAACCTGCCTCAACCACTTCTGCTGGAAGCTCATTCCACACAGCTACCACTCTCTGAGTAAAGAAGTTCCCACTCATGTTACCCTTGAACTTTTGCCCTTTATCTCTCAGCTCATGTCCTTTTGTTTGAATCTCCCCTACTCTCAATGGAAAAAGCCTATCCACGTCAAATCTATCTATCCCCCTCATAATTTTAAATACCTCTATCAAGTCCCCCTCAACCTTCTACGCTCCAAAGAATAAAGATCCAACTTGTTCAACCTTTCTCTGTAACTTAGGTGCTGAAACCCAGTTAACATTCTAGCAAATCTTCTCTGTACTTTCTCAGTTTTGTTGACATCTTTCCTGTAATTCAGTGACCAGAACTGTACACAATTCTCTAAATTTAGCCTTACCAATGCCTTGTACAATTTCAACATTACATCCCAACTCCTATACTCAATGCTCTGATTTATAAAGGCCAGCATACCAAAAGCTTTCTTCACCACCCTATCCACATGAGATTCCACCTTCAGAGAACTATACACCATTATTCCTAGATGTTCTACTGCATTCTTCAATGCCCTATCATTTACCAAGTATGTCCTATTTTGATTAGCCCTACCAAAATGTAGTACCTCACATTTATCAGCATTAAACTCCATCTGCCATCTTTCAGCCCACTCTTCTAACTGGCTTACATCTCTCTGCAAGCTTTGAAAACCTACTTCATTATCCACAACTCCACCTATCTTAGTATCATCTGCATACTTACTAATCCAATTTACCACCCCATCATTCAGATCATTAATGTATATGACAAACAACACTGGACCCAGTACAGATCTCTGAGGCACACCACTAGTCATGGGCCTCCAATCTGACAAACAGTTATCCACCCACTACTCTTTGGCGTCTCCCATCCAGCCACTGCTGAATCCATTTTACAACTTCAATATTAATACCAAACGATTGAACCTTCCTAACTAACCTTCCGTGTGGAACCTTGTCAAAGGCCTTACTGAAGTCCATATAGACAACATCCACCGCTTTACCCTCATCAACTTTCCTAGTAACCTCTTCAAAAAATTCAATGTTTGTCAAACACGCACAAATCCATGTTGACTGTTCCTAATCAGACCCTGTCCATCCAGATAATTATATATACCATCTCTAAGAATACTTTCCATCAATTTACCCACCACTGACGTCAAACTCACAGGCCGATAATTGCTAGGTTTACTCCTAGAACCCTTTTTAAACAATGGAACAACATGAGCAATACGCCAACCCTCCTGCACCATCCCTGTTTCTAATGACATTTGAAATATTTCTGTCAGAGCCCCTGCTATTTCCACACTAACTTCCCTCAAGGTCCTAGGGAATATCCTGTCAGGACCTGGAGACTTATCTACTTTTATATTCCTTAAAAGTGCCAGTACTTCCTCTTCTTTAATCATCATAATTTCCATAACTTCCCTACCTGTTTCCCTTACCCTACATAATTCAATATCCTTCTCCTTAGTGAATACTGAAGAAATTGTTCAGAATCTCCCCCATCTCTTTTGGCTCCACACATAGCTGTCCACTCTGATTCTCCAAGGGACCAATTTTATCCCTCACTATCCTTTTGCTATTAATATAACTGTAGAAACCCTTTGGATTTATTTTCATCTTACTTGCCAAAGCAACCTCATACCTTCTTTTAGCTTTTCTATTTCTTTCTTAAGATTCTTTTTGCATTCTTTATATTCCTCGAGCACCTCATTTACTCCATGCTGCCTATTTTTATTGTAGATGTCTCTCTTTTTCCGAACAAAGTTTCCAATATCGCTTGAAAACCATGGCTCTCACAAACTTTTAACCTTTCCTTTCGACTTAACAGGAATGTAAAGATTCTGTAGCCTCAAAATTTCATCTTTAAATGACCTCCACTTCTCTATTACATCCTTCCCATAAAACAAATTGTCCCAATCCACTCCTTCTAAGTCATTTCACATCTCCTTAAATTTATCCTTTCTCCAATCAAAAATCTCAACCCTGTGTCGAGACCTATCCTTCTCCATAATTATATTGAAACTAATGGTTTCTTGGATATGTTAAAGGATTGCAAGGGACAATATTTGTACTCTGGAAGATCAGGATGATAATCTGTGTGAACCCGAAAGTGATGGGGGAAATCTTAAATGGATTTTTTTTTTGCAGCAAGGAAGACTATCAGAGCTTTCTGTGGCATCTGGACCAGCTGGAAAAATGGGCTAAAAAATGGAAGACGGAATTTAATGCAGACAAGTGTGAGGTGTTATACTTTGGTAGGATCAACCAAGGTAGGTCTTACACAGTGAATGGTAGGGCACTGAGGAGTGGGTAGAACAAAAGGATCTGGAAATACATGTCCATTTTTCATTGAAAGTGGCAGCACAGGTAGATAAGGTTGTAAAGAAAGCTCTTGGCACACTAGCCTTCATAAATCAAAGTACTGAGTACAGGAGATGGGATGTTATGTTGAAGTTGTATATGATATCGGTGAGGCTTAATTTGGAGTATTATTACAGCTTTAGTCACTTACTTACAGGAAGGATGTAAATAAGGTTGAAAGAGTACAGAGAAAATTTACAAGGATGTTGCCAGGACTGGTGGACCTGATTTATAAGAAAAGACTGAATAGCTTAGGACTTTATTCCTTGGAACATAGAACACTGAGGGGAGATTTGATAGAGGTATACAAAATTATGAGGGGTGTAGATAGGGTAACTGTAAGGAGACCTACTCTACTGATGTTGGGTGGGACTACAACCAGAGGTTATGAGTTAAGAGTGAAAGGTGAAAAAGTAAAAAAGAACACGAGAGGAAACTTATTCACTCGGGATTGTGAGAGTGTGGAACGAGCTGTCTGTGCAAGTGGTGCATGCAAGCTCAATTTCAATGCTTGAGAGATGTTTAGATAGGTACATGGAGGGCTATGGTCCGGGTGCAGGTCAATGGGACTAGGCTGCTTAAATGGTTTAGCATGAACCAGAGGGGCCAAAGGGACTGTTTCTGTGCTGCACTTTCCTTTGACTTTATGACTAAAAGAATTTTGACCAGAATATTGGAGGGAAAATGGATTTTATCTGTGAGCCAGCACCAAATTGATGAGCCTGAAGCCCAAAGGCATACACTCAGCGATTCAGGAACAGCTTCTTTCCCTCTGCCGTCCAATTTCAAAATGGACATTGAAACTTCGGACACTACCTCACTTTTTTTTTTATATACAGTATTTCTGTTTTTGCACTTTTTTAAAATCTATTCAATATATGTAATTGATTTACTTGTTTATTTATTATTCTTATGTTTTATTTTATTTATTATTATTTTTTTCTCTCTCTGCTAGATCATGTATTGCATTGAACTGCTGCTGCTAAATTAACAAATTTCACGTCACATGCCGGTGATAATAAACCTGATTCTGATTCTGATATGTTCTCCTTCTGTGTCATTAGGAAATGTAATATGAAACCATTACTTGTCTTGGCCCGAAACGTCGACTGTACCGCTTCCTAGAGATGCTGCCTGGCCTGCTGCGTTCACCAGCAGCTTTGATGTGTGTTGCTTGATTAGTGTTGTGGATTTTGTTTTACTTCTACACCAGGGAAGTTGGTCCTCAGATTAACACTTCTAAAAGTCAACACTGCTTCTTTATAGAACTCTTAGAACTGCACCGAAGTGTGAACCTAAATTATCAATTCAGATCTTTAGAGAGGGTGTTGGACACACAAACTTTTGATTCAGAGGTAAATTAGAGACAAGCCATGTCCATAAATCTGATTTAGCCAGATGTCAAGGCTGTAAAAAAATAATTTAAGGATGTTCAACAATCAGTATTTTGTAACTCTGGAAATTCAAATGGGCATTCTCAGTCACAAGGTATTCCAACCCCTGTCAGACATTTAACCTATGAGGTGCACATGAAGTGATGATGCCCTTTTTCAATAATTGTTTGAAAGATCACAAGAAAAGATTGGGTCAACTTTTTCAGTTCACCAAAACACATTTGCCAATCAGATGGAGTTATTTTTTTAATGGAGCTCCCCTCCCCGCTGCTGTTGACGGAAACATCTGCAATGCTCTGGCTCACATCTTTACTGTTATGCTGTAGGTATTTCATTTAGCAGCTCTGCAAGAACTGCTGTTTTACTTTCAGCCTGTTTGGGCTACTGTTGAAGATAACGGATGATGTGGAATGTGTGCCATCCAATTAGTGGGATGTCTTCTGGGTGAGGGACAATGAGGCTAGGCTTGGGTTTTTTTTTTGTTCGAGAGGAGATGAAGAGAGAAGACGCTGGGGAGGACAGTTGTAGCATACGATCTGGTGGGAGACCCGTTTGTTCAAGATGGATTGCGAGTGACGTTCGGAAGGTGGTGTGTGCTTTCACGTTGACTGAGGGCCCAGCACGTGAGTGACAGAGAAGTTCGAGGTGAGCTTCAACCCGTGCACATTTGACTGTTTAATTAGAATGGACCTTTTACTTTTCGTTATTCTTTACTAACCCTTCAGTTAAGATTCATTAATATAATTCCTTTAATCATATGCAGTGTACTGTCTGTTATTTCCTGGCATTAATTTGTAAGAGAGTAGCAAATGACACAGCATCCACACCAACCGAGGTTTGGGGTAGGATCGAGAGTGCGTCAGTCTCATGAGTTTGGCGGGGCCGGAGGTTGTCTTCACATGTAAGGGGTTGACTTCTCCCTCAACAGCCTGCTGCACACCACCATGGTTGTTATTACTTCACGTGGTAACTTCCTTTTACCACATTGATTCTGGGTGAAGTGCACTATCATTTCCCCATTTCATACCCTCTGACCATGGAAGGCTCTGAGGTGAAATTGCTGCTTGTGCTGTATGAGCAGAAGCTGCAAAATGGGACTCTGGGAATGACACTAGAGGAAAGGAAAAGGGATCAGTTCCCTAAGAGTGCTCATGGAGTGACCTCTTTCATCCTTCCTCCCTCAGGATTCTCGTTTCCATCTGTTGAGCAAAGTATCTAAGGGCTGAAGGTATGCAACCTTCTGTAAGCAGCTCTACAACCTCACATCCTTGCTTATACTCGTCAAATGCATGTCACCCCAAACTTTCTACCACCAACTGATGTGTGTCAAGCAGTAGTAAAACAAGGCAACTGGACTTGCTGTGTTGTCTAGAAGACGTTTTGTCACTCATCTGAAAGGCTTCTTCAATTCTCATCCGCGGTGGGTATCCAGCTTATAAATTCTGTGAGTTGCTTAAAGGTATAGCAATCATATGAGGGTCGTTAAGAGTCATAGAGGTTGTTGAGGGGGTCATTAGTCTTATCTGTGCATGAATGGAGGTGTGAACTGTTGTGGACACAACAGGGTGGAGATGTTAGGACTGCATTGTAGATAGCTGATAGGTGGTGTCGTCCCTCTGTTCAGGGATGAGTTTTCCAGTTTGACAAAGATGGTTTCTTTTACCCTTCTTTCGATCCGCCTGTATGATGAAACCGGATGAGTGATGAAATGTCTTCTAGACAGCACAGCAAGTCCAGTTGCCCTGATTTACTACTGCTTGACATATAATGACCTGGATGACTGAGAACCTTCACAGAAAAACTAATGTATGGTACTTTTCAGAGGTTACAGTGCAGCAACAGGAGAGACACCAAAGTTTTCGACTCAAGTAAAAGTTATTTTATCTGATGGTTGTTTCAGGAGGGAGAACTGTGCTGAGTGAGGTAAGCTCTCAGCACTGATGGCTCGAGGTTGGGAGTTAAACCAAACTCGTGAGGCACTTCCTGAATGGCAACAGCTAGCATTCTCTAAATGCACAATATGTGGTTGGCAATTTTCAGAAACCATGCCAAACTTTTCAGGTATTTGCACTTTTCTGTTTCTGCACTGAAGCATTGAGGGCTACTTGATTCATACCTCCTCTCTGTATTTTAGAAAGTGCAATGAGGCCACCAAATTCAGAGTGAGGATTGGCAACAGCATCCTCAGCGTGCTATTTCAGTATCCACAAGTCTCCAAGGGCATTCTGTCCATCTTTCTGTGCACGTTCTCATGCATGTATGTATGCTGTTGATTGATGGACATTATGGAATTCCTGATTGATTGCAAATGCATCACTGCAGTTTCAAAGTTCAGCTTCTATCTCCAGCCATTTCTTCAGTGCCACCAGATTATAGTATTTACTGTAAAAACAAACTCTTTTTGAACTGTAGAAAGCCACTGAACTTACTGTGGTTAATGGCACTAGCAGAGAGCTAAAAATACAATGTTGGCAGTGACTAGTGGAAATATTCTCAGTGGAACTCAACAAATTTACTTGAATGTATTGATCCACACAATTTCTTCAGGGTAGGTATTCATATGGTGCTGAAGTATGAACAAGATCAGTCAATCTCACAATTACTGAACATGTTTCCAGCTTTATAAAAATATATAAGAACTTTAGGTCAGGGCAGAGGACAGTGAAACATAATGTAAATTGATAGTTTCATGTGCGATCATGTTTCTTATGGAAATGCTTCTGGCAATAAAGTAAAGGGATAATGCGTCTAAAAGAAAAGCAAACACAAAAGCCAAATCTGAATTTATTTCTCCTGAATATATTGTTTCTGGTACCAGTCAATAAAAAGAAATAAAGTCTTCCTTTTTCATATTTCTTATGGGGTTTCTGTGGGGTTGAAAAAATTCAACACTTACTCAATATTTAATTAAACTTTGATTTTTAAGGCTACAAAATTAGACACCAATTTTGGCCAAAACAAAGTAACTTTTAAGCTGCCAGGGCTTGTCATTAAAATATTCTGCAATAAATTAGTGAGAAAATTGAAAATTTTATCATATTTTGGGACTGTTGCATTTTGACGTGAAACACGAAAAAAAAAACAGAAATAAAGAAGTAGTGAGGTAGTGTTCATGGTTTCAATGTCCATTTAGAAATTGGATGGCAGGGGAGAAGAAGCTGTTCCTGAATTGCTGGGTGTGTGCCTTCAGGCTTCGGTATCTCCTCCCCGATGGTCACAGTGTGAAGAGTGAATGTCCTTGGTGGTGGGGGTCCTTAATGTTGGGTGCCACCTTCCTAAGGCACCACTCCTAGAAGATGTCTTGGATACGGTGGAGGCTAGTGCCCATGATAGAGCTGACTAATTTTACAAGATTCTGCAACTTACATCGATCTTGTGAAGTAGCCCCCCATACCAGACAATGATGCAACTAATCAGAGTGCTCTCCACGGTAAATTTGTAGAAGTTTATTAAGTACACCTGCTCATTATTGCAAATATCTAATTTGCCAACATTTGGCAGCAACTCAATGTGTAAAGGCATGCATCCATGGTTGAGAGGTTTAGTCATTGCTCCGACCAAACACCAGAATGGGGAAGAAATGTGACCCAAGTGGCTTTGAACTTGGAATTATCGTTCACCTCAGGTCGGGTGGTTTGAATATCTCAGAAACTGCTGATCTCTGAGGTTTTTCATGTATACGGTCCCTAGAGTTTACAGAGAATGATGTAAGAAACAAAAAAAAACAGTAAGTGGTGGTTCTGAGGGTGAAAATTCCTTGTTAATGAAGGAGGTCAGAGGTGAATGGCCTGACTGGTTCAATCTGACAAGAAGGCGATAGTAACTTAAGTTACTACACATTACCTCAGTGGTGTGCAGAAGAACATCTCTGAACGCACATGTTGAAAGTGGATGGACTTGTTACAAGAATCACCCTTTGTAATAATGATCAGTGAGGCACAGCGAGAATCTGTATTTACTGATAAGTACCTTTATTGTCTCAATGGAAGAACACACCAACTTACACAACCAATCCCTGTGTGCACGCCAACTAAGTTTTCCTGACCTTCCATGAATAGTCAGAACAGAAAATATAATACCAGTTAAAAAGGGGTTTCTGCTGCTGGCCACACATTCTTATAGCCCTGTTTCAAATCTCCACGTGCCCAGGGGGCACCTCACATCCACAATAGTTGGTCTCCTCCAGAATTACCGCTGCCAGCACAATTGATGTACCTGTTTTTATATTCATTTCTTACCAATTCAAATGTTACATTCCAATGTAATTGGCTACAGGTTGTGTGTCTGACCTTTAACATATCTTTATTGGCTCTGCTCCAGGCCTACATCCATTTGTTGCCCTCTTCCTAGCAAATAACAATTGGTAATTTATGGTTCTTTGTTCTCAATCAGCAAACAGCTTGGATCATGCAGAACAGATTCGGACCCCAGCAGTCAAAAACCTGCGTGTTATATCCAGCCAAAGAAAACCTCACAAATAACTTCTTATTTGGAAATGATTCCTCGTTCAGCAGGGAATCACTGTGTCAAATTTAAAACACTGATCAAGCCAAGCGACCTTAGCTCAAAATGGAGGACTCTTCATAAAGTGGCAGCTTCCATCTCATCTCCTCCCTCATGGCAAAACAAAGGCAGTAGTCTCTCTGCTTCCACTGTCCTTGATTCATTCAAGTTCACCGATTTGTAGACAGCAGTTCTTTCTGGCCGACAGGCTACAGCAGCAGAAGACTATGAAGATACACTCAGTGTCCACTTTATTAGGTATCAGACCTAATAAAATAGTCACTGGGTGTATAATTTCCATAATACTCATGATGTCAACTCACTGTTTCGGCCGGAAATGTCAACTGTTTACTCTTTTCCATAGATGCTGCCTGGTCTGCTGAGTTCCTCCAGAATTTTGTGTGTGTTGCTCGGATTTCCAGCATCTGCAGATTTTCTCTTGTTTGTACCTGATAAATATGGTGATTGGGAGAAAGAAGAACAAACACCTAGCAGTGACATACTATTTAGGACTTCAGAAAATAGATAGATAGATAGATATACTTTATTGATCCCGAGGGAAATTGGGTTTCGTTACAGCCACACCAACCAAGAATAGAGCATAAATATAGCAATACAAAAACCACAAACAATCAAACAACAAAATGCAAACTATGCCAGATGGAAATAAGTCCAGGAATAGCCGATTGGCTCAGGGTGTCTGACCCTCCACGGGAGGAGCTGCAAAGTTCGATGGCCACAGGCAGGAACAACCTCTCGTGACGCCCAGTGTTGTATCTTGGTGGAATATGACTGGGGTCCAACAGCAGAAAGTTCAATATCCAGTTTACAAACACGTTCCTCGATCGTAATATGACCCGGATTGCACCATCCATTGTTAACCAGAAAGGTAAGCATCCAACTCCTTTACGCTTACCGCTCTCAGTGCACTTCCGGTCAGCTGGAAGGGTCTGGAAGCCGTCCATGGAGAAGTTTTGATCGGTTATGTCCTCGTGCAGCCCCGGTCCAGTAAAACGCATAACACTGGACTCCCGAAATGTTCTCTGACACCTGGCTAGCGCCGTGAACTCGTCCATTTTATTACCCACCGAACTCCTCTTCTCCATAAGTCTCTGTTGTCTCGACCCGGTCCTCTTTCCTCGCCTTTGTGATCCCCCTCTGCATCCTCTGTGTGTTTTCCTCCAGATTTCAGCAGGGGTGTCCGCCGCTCTGCTCCCTAAACCGGCCGGCATTAGCGCAAGCAGCTGGTCCCTGGAATAAACAATGCGACCATGCTTCTGCCCCGCTAATGAGACGTGTCGGAATGTAACTATTTCCAGCGCTAAAATCTCAAATAAAACTCTTTCTACCAGCATGTTAGAGAGGGTGCAGCTTCGACATGTTACCGGGAAAAAAAATACAACAAATAACGTAAGTTAAAAAAGTAAGAAGAAAAAAATAAGAATACTCGTCGGAACGGCTGTAACAGGCTGCATGCAATACTGGCACAAAATGAGGATACTACAGCATTCAAACAACCACGATGCTTGTCTTCTGTGATTTATGCTCACACGTTGTTACTTGTGACAGTGACTGAAATATTCCTTTTAAGCAACACATTATTCTGCCATTTTTTTCTTTCTGCGCAAGGTCTCACAAGTAAATTAGGAGCTATAAATAGAGCAAATGTTAGTGAAACCTTTAGAGGGATCAAAACTTGAGGAAACACTTATATAAGCCTGGAAATAAATATAGGTTGTCACTTCATCTGAGAGCTACCCGAAGCAGAAAGTTAGGCATTAACTTCATAGTTAATAATGTCCCAGAGTTCAAACAGCTTTGGTCACAGTAGCTACAGAGGGAAATTTAGGAAGCTGCTAGATTTTAGGGGGAAAAGTCTTTCAGAAATAGGTCAAACATTACTCTTAGCATAAATATTTCAGAAGTAGATATTGTTTTAGGAATATAACAGCAATTATGAAAATTAGTTGTGGCTGGAGCAAAACGCTGCATGCTATAGAAAACTAATAGAATATCCAAACAGTTTCATAGTCTCACCATACATTAAAAACATGAAATGATTTGTGGTAGAATTACTGGACCATAGCAGACAATAAGGAATGAGGAAAACAAACTATAAAGGGTGAAATTCAGAAACAAGAATTGAATATGCTGATAGAGGTACATTTTATCCACTACTTATAGCACGCAGGTATAACAGGTCTATATAAAATATGCATACATACAGTAGGAAAAATAATGTAACAAAATAGCACAACAGAAACATTGGATATTTGTGGTTAAGTTTTGAACTCAATTCCTTCTTCATTTTGCTAATTTGCTTGTCTTTAAAATATTAGTACATTTTATATTGAACTTTTTCTGCCTGGGCCTGCAAAACTCCAAGGTACTGCTTAAGCAATTAGCTCGGCTAGCCAATGGAACCAGAAGAATTTCATCAGGTAATGGGAACTAGGTGTCATGGTTTGGTCCATGAAGTCCACATTCCTGTTCACAGTCCGGTCCATCGTTCCTTATTCCGTATTTTCTGGTTTTCCCTTCTTCTGTTGGGTGCTCTAATTGAGGCACCTGATTCTCATTTTGGGCTGGCTACATAAATAGCTCCTGGGTTCAGCTTCATTTGCTGCACTGTCCCCTCCCCTCCCATTCCCTCCCCTTCCCCTCCCCCTCCCCGTTCCCTCCCCCTCTCCCCCCTCTCCCCCCTCTCCCCCCTCTCCCCCCTCTCCCCCCTCTCACCCCTCTCACCCCTCTCCCCCTCTCCCCCCCTTCCGCCTTGTCTGTGTCCTTGCCTGTATTGCTGTCAAGTTCTACTGCTGGAGCAAGATCGGAGCCTTGCTGTGTCTAGATAAGGAACTGTCTTTCATTGTTTGGAACTGTCTCTTTGTGTCCTCGCCTTTGCTAGGTAGGTCTGGCCATTTGCCGCTACCTTGAGTTGGGAACTGCTTCTGTGCCCACGCCTTCGCTGGGTAGGTCCGGCCGTTTGCTGCTACCTTGTGTTGAGAACAGTCTCTTTGTGCCCTTGTCTCTGCTGGGTAGGTCCGGCTATTTGCCGCTACCTTGAGTGGAGATCTGTCTCTCAGTGTTCTGTGTATGAGTCCAGGTACTACGTCCTGTTCCCTAGGAAGGGTCCTGAGTCTGTGTAGAGCCCCGGCCCCAAGTCCTGTTCCCAAGGAGGGATCCTGGCTCTGTCTTCCATGTCCCTGTTCTTCCAAGACCAAGGCTCTGTGTTCCTGTTCTGCCAAGACCATGTCACTGGTTCTCGTCCAGTCCTGTAGCCACGTCTTGTCCTCGCCTAGTTCTGGGGTCCGAGCCCGAGTCAAGACCTAGGTTCTAGGTCCCTGTCCAGTTTCTGGCTTGGAGTCCTAGCCCAGATTCCTAGTTCCTAGTTCCTTGTCCTGGTTCCACTTTCCTAGTCAAGTCCTAGCCCAGGCCCTGTATCCTAGTCTCATCCAGTGTCAATGTCCAACATCATTTCTTCCCCACTTCCCTTGCTTGCTTGACAAACCTAGCCCTGTTCCTAGTACTTCAGTGTCTGTGTTTTGTATTTGGGTCCACTCCCAGCGCCCTCGTTATGACACTAGGATTGTTCTAATCGGCACTGGGTAAGTGTATTAAATCAGATAAAACAGAATAACCCTCACTGCATAAGAAGCAGGAAAATTGCTGTTGCTATTTGCTAGTAAGCTGAATAGCTTTAGCTGATAGAGTTCAACAGTGGGCCCGTATTCATTTCATTCCCCTATACTTTTGCTCTTTACACCCGGTTCCTTATCCCTGTTACATCGTGGATCTTCTGCTTGGGAGGAAATACGCAATCAGTACTGATCCATCAGAAACTTACCTGTAAGGAGTTCGTTGGAATTTGTAAAGCAATTTCTAAAATTAATGCCTAGGTTTGGGTATATTTACCAGGTTTGTGGAGATTTTCGAGTGCAACTTGAGCAGGAAATAGTTTGTAAAGAGCACTTCCAAAATTTTCCAATAAGTGTGATGAAGAATGGATTAAATGCCTAACCAAGTAGATGGACTATATTATAATTATACAAAACAAGTGTTTGTCACTGTTGCGCAATGATTTTGTAAAAGACATGGCGATCTAAAGACTGAAAGGTAGGAAATCCTGTATAGTCCACTGCTGGAAGTTCTTAGGTTTTTCTGGCCAGCAAAGTGGATGCTCATCACACAATGATTATTGGTCTGCACAATTCAACAGATCTTCAGTTTCTATAGCAACACACATCAAAGTTGCTGGTGAACGCAGCAGGCCAGGCAGCATCTCTAGGAAGAGGTACAGTCAACATTTCAGGCCGAGACCCTTCGTCAGGACTAACTGAAGAAAGAGCTAGTAACAGATATGAAAGTGGGAGGGGGAGGGGGAGATCCAAAATGATAGGAGAAGACAGGAGGGGGAGGGATGGAGCCAAGAGCTGGACAGGTGATTGGCAAAGGGGATATGAGAGGATCATGGGACAGGAGGCCCAGGGAGAAAGACAAAGTGGGGGGGGAACCTAGAGGATGGGCAAGGGTTATAGTCAGAGGGACAGAGTGAGAGAAAGAATGTGTGTGTAAAAATAAATAACGGATGGGGTATGAGGGGGAGGTGGAGCATTAGCGGAAGTTAGGGAAGTCAGTGTTCATGCCATCAGGTTGGAGGCTACCCAGCCGGAATATAAGGTGTTGTTCCTCCAA